>NW_010146189.1:24029-43856 GCF_000699245.1 Pterocles gutturalis
GAGTCTGCTACAAATTTGTATTTCCTCTAACAAGCTTCACTCTGACTATTGCATACAAACAAGTCTTGAGATGTTACCATATGTGATGTAAGGACCAGGCAAATCTTCACAGCTTCTTTAAGGCTTTTTTTTTATTCATTTTTTTATCATGTAACATTTAACAATAATGGCTTAATCGTTCTTAACATCTTGATATTTATTGCAGGAATATTAATTCTTATTGATACACTTGTTTGGTGTTAATATGGCTGTGACAGAACTTTAGTAGAATTTCCACTGAAATTCTGAATTAATTATCTGGCCCATTACTTTGAAGCTATTACTCTCCTATGTAGGACCTGTTCTCATAGCTCTTACCTGAAAAAAACTTAATGAACTTCTGTAGAGTAAGTAGGGTAGATGTTGTTTTCATGTTGGCCCCACTTAGGCCAAAAGTGGCAGAAAGTGACCCAACGAGAGCTGGGAACATGAGTTCTAAGGCAATTATAAATGACTCCAGTTTCTGGTGTCAGCTCCCCAAAGAACATGCTACCTTTCAGATGCTGCAGTTGTTTGTGACTATGCTTGAGAGAAAGGAGAGAAGTATAGACCAAGTGAAATAATGTGTCTAGTAGAGGAGGATTATTAATTGAGGTGGTGTGGTCCTTTTTTTTCGCATAAATAAAGCTTGATTGTACTTAAAATTCCACTACAGCCAAAAGATGCAAAGTTATTAAATAAAAGGTTACCAATCAGTCCTTCAAATCTCCATGGAACAGAAAAAAAGTCTAAAGACCACAGCAAGTGATCTACTTATTCAGAGACTGTCTGCTGACCTTCCTAACAGACTGGAAACGTGCAGGTATTGATTATTGCTTTAAGAAAAATGCCTTAAAAATCCTTTTGTATTTAAAACTTTTGTTGTCCTTGATGTGCATCTAAAATACGAATGGATAGTGTCTCACTTTGTAATATGACTTTTTATCGCATTATTCTGAGAGAGCTTTTTACCTTCTTAGCAAAGTTTTTTTTAACCCAAACTCTGACCATTTTTTCATAAAATAAGAAGGGATTATAAGTGACATGACTTAGCCATATTACCAGGCTCTGTAGCACATCATAGATCTTTATAAGGAGGTTTGAACTGATAAATTATTTGGGGGTTTGTGTATAACGTAGTGCAAATTCTTTTTCCTCCAGTGAAGTTTTTGCATGCAGTAACTCACCCTCTGAGTCACTACACTGAATTAAGAAAATATCTTTTTTCTTAAATGAGGACCAATCTTATGGTCCCCATTTATTTTCCTATGTCCTGCAAATAATGTAGAATGTTCTCGCAATTTCTAACTAGTCAAGTTGTATTTGCTGATGTAAATACATCTTCAGAGGAAGGTAAAGATCTCATCCTGTAGCTGTTTCAGAGAAGGAAAGTTTTACCTTTGAAAAAAATCAATATGGTTCTCAGTAAATAAAACTGACAAACCAGCTGGAAATTGAAGAAGAATAGGACAAAAAATAATGAATACCCAGGCAAAGCACTGAGATTCTCTTAGTAAGCTTAAATATTTGGGGTTTAAAATATGTCTAAAGCAGGGCTTTTTTTTTTTTTATTCTTAAAACTAAAATAATCTTTCAGTCAAATTCCAGCTTTGATTCAAAAAAACTCTGAACCAAAAATTTCTGAGCAGACTTAAAATTTACACCTATATACCCATAGAGAGAGTGGAGACTTAGACAGTAAGCTCTGAAGAGCAGGAAAAAGATTTTTATATTGCAAAAAATCAGTGGTGTTTAATCTGGATAAGAGTTCATCTCATTCTTTAAATTAGTCTTTGTTGAAATGGAAAAAGTTTTCTTACAAACAGCACAAACACTTTGTATTTGCTCATTCTGGTGTGATACAGATGTAATTTTATCAATAAATGATCAAAAATTAAAAGTAAAGCAGCTGTGTGTTACCAAGATGGTTCCTGAGCTGGCTTATAAATTAAAAGTATAAATTGCTTCTCTGTAGGATAATCTAGGCTTCCAGACAAGATTTCCTTAAAAATTATGTGCTAATTGAAGATCTATCATAGAATCATAAAATGGTTTGGGTTAGAAAGGACCTTAAAGATCATCAAGTTCCAACCCCCCGGCCATGGGCAGGGACACCCTCCACTAGACAGTAAAAGCATCATGTCAGTAAAAGCATCATGGAGCATTACTATATTTCTTCCACACTTTGATGACCGTATGTACCACTTACACTTTTGAAAGAATTTTGTAACTGATGAATTAGTGAGTACACCAGTGTACGTGAGGTCTGTTAGGGCTATTTACGTATCTCCCTGACTAGAGATAATGAAGGATCATTAAACTCCGATGAACAATACTCAGGTGCATCTCAAAGAACAGGATGTTCACAGGGTGTTGAAATGTGAAATAATCTTAAATAGAAGAACAAAACAAACAAACAAAAATAATTTGTGAATGCCAGAACTTCAAAATTCCAAGAAATACACTCTAAGTGGGATAAAAAAAGTTTCAGAGCAAATGATAGAGGCAGCAGAAATTAGCAAGTGTGGCAGTATTTCTGCTGGGACAGACAGACCCTCCCAGATTGTGTGAGGGAGAGCAGGTCACAAAAAGCAAGCAGGTAATCTGTAGAGCACTTTGTCAAGAATTCCTAAAAATGCTAAGAAAAACTCAGACAAGAAAATGCAGACTGGCATTTAGGCAGGAAAATCACTTATGAAGTGTTTGGTTGGGGAGACACGGGATGTTACAAGTCCATATTGTAGTGACCTGATCTGGACAAATTTCCAGTGAAGGTGGAGGAATGTAGAACTGATAAACTGGCACTATTGCTAATTGCCTGAGTAAAACAAAAGTAGGTGTAACTCACTGGGTGACTCAGTTTCCCTGTCTGTAAGACAGGTTCTAATAATTTTGGCCATCTTAATAAAATACTTTGAAACATATGAACAAAGATTGCTATCAAAGAGACAGATATTATTAAGAACTATGACCTCAGCTAAAAATAATTTTGGGTATAACAATTTATTCTAAACTTATTATTGAAATAAATGTGTGTTTCATCAATAGACAAAACATGTCATACTGCGTTCATAAATCAGGTACTGTGTTTAGGTTTTCTAAGAGTTCTAGTTAAGTGAGGACAGAGTTTGTGCGCTCTGCAGATGTATACGATCATAATATTTACTGGTGATATAAGCTCAGCTTTGATTCTCTGCATTAACTTTATCAATGCAAGATAACAAATGACTGAACGTAGCTGAAAGCTCTGCTAGGAAGGCAACATTGAGTGTACGTCTTTTGATTGAGCTCATAAACAAATCAGTGTTTCTCCCTGGTCGAAACATTCTCTGAGGCTGCTAATCATCACAAAAGAAATATTATACTTTCATTTCCAACTCAGACAATCCATAAATTAAGGCAGAACTGACTCTCACACCATCAACAGATACAAAAGCAGTTTCAAGAATGCATTTACACTACCAAGTGCCACATCATCCTGTGTGGCAATTCAGTCCACCCACCTGTACCAGTGGGAATGTGTTCGTTAGTTAATACAGATCAGATCTTTTATTTTATGAGGAAAGAGACAGAACTCTTTCCTCTTCCTTTTTCGTAGTCCCAGAGGCATTTGTGCAGGAGCTATCAGCGTAGGCACCGCTGGGGCAGTGCTGACAGATAGCTGCAGAGCAGATAGGAGCTCTGGAGGCAGCACAAAACCCTGAGCTCCTGAGCCAGAGTTGTCAGATTTGTGGCAGCTGGAGAGTGAATTTGCTGTAGAGTGTCTGGGTGACCACAGTCTTCCCTCTGTGCATCTGGCAGAGTGACATGGGGTAAACTCCATAAAGAAAACTTCTTGGTTTCTCGTTTCCTCTTGAGGCTTCATTGGCCTATGCTGAAGGTTTCTGGGCATCAGGCCGCCTCCCCAGCATTGTTCAAATTCGTTGTATGGCTTGTTCTTTTTAAAAGTTACAAAAACAAGGAGCAGTTATCTTTGAGATTGCTCAGATTTTAATAGACTTATTCCTTTCAATAATCAATTAGGATAAATTTTAACAAGACATAGCAGGAAGGAGTTAAGTAAATTAGAAGTATTCCCAAGATTTTATTTCTGTTCAACTATAATTAAAATCAAACAATAGTGCAAAAATAGTTTGGGAATACCATACAGTGTAGCTCTGAAAAACCCCAGGAGAAAGTTATAAATGCTTAAAGCAAACAAAATAAAAAGAAACATTAGTCAGTCGCAAGCCTCATTTCCTCAATGATGGGAAGTAACAATGCTATAAATCACTAGTTACCTTAAGTCATGTGATCTTTTGTGCCATGGGCCTTTTGATAATCTTTACATTTACCATCATGGGAATATTTGCTGAATAAATATTTACTAGACCAAAAACACCATTTCAGTACAACAGGCATTTTTGTAAACAGGACTGAAAAATGACCTGCATGTGCCAGGGACTCTCAGCTAACTTATCATTTATTATCAGATTTATAGAATAATTCTTTAATAAAGGATGTGTGGAGGATATACACCTCATCACCTCATCATAGGAAAACAAGGTGTTCATTACAATGACTTAAAATTCGGTCCACTGGGGTGTTTTGTTCTGGAACTGACAAAAAAGGAGGACATTGAACATGCATCTCGAGCAGCCCCAGTCTCACCTTGCACAGTACTTTGGTCAGAAAACACGACAAGGATGGGAATGCAGCCATGAACACACTTTGTAAGTCTTGTGGTCAAGTTGTTTTGTTCTGACACTAACGTACCTCTTAATACTGTCTCAGTCTAAGCATAAATATCTGCAATTGTTTGTGCCTTCTTAAATTTAATGGAACTTGCCCGCTGTGGGCAAGTTTTCCCAAGTTCTTTTTTTGAAGGAAAACCAGCTACAACAGGAATGTCAGATTTATGTGAAGAAGGAGTTCTGGGCTGGAGTCAGAGTAATAATTACCAGCTTTTTTTATAGATTTCTTTTATACCAAATAGTTCACATTTATTTTTTATGCCCACTTGCCAATACAAACAGAAACAGAGTAGTTCCTAGGGTGGAAAAACTGCTATTCTATGGAAAACAGCTTTCACTGTGATGTGAAAAACTGAAAGGTAGAGACTAGAATGAGAAAATATTTGGCTCTCTCTGAGGCTAGTGCTTAAAATGTGATTATCCATTACTTTTTCTGGTGATGGGAATTTCTCACAGTTTTGACTCCAGGGTTAGTGTATTAACTCTGATTGTTGCTGTTAAGCAGAGTCCGGGGAAGGACAGGAGGCAGGGGATGCATGCTCAGGGGGTCCCCTCAACACCGCACAGAAGGAACCTGCTTTCCAACACCTGGGGAGGAACCTGCTGGAGGCAAAACATGGTCCTCAAAGTGTTTGAGGCACTCGGGGGGACCAGTTTGGAGACGAGCCCCTGCCACTCAGGGTCTGATCTGCTTACCTTCCCATGGAATATTAGACCAACAGTCGAGTCTTTGGCCAGTCTTAAAAATTAAGAGATATTAATCAAAAGGTATATGGCTATGGGCATTGGTGGATAAAATATTCTTATAGATACTGTTAGTAATAAATGAATAAATTGGTAGATTAAGATCAACTCAGATAAACCCTCTGTCAGAACATTTTTTGGGAGGTGATTGATTTTTATTGCTACATTTTCCACCCGGAGCTGTGTGACTCACAGACCAGAAAAACATAGGAGAAAAAAAAAAATTAGATCTTTTTCATTTGGAGGATATTGCAGAGCACGTTTTGGGGCATTCCACTAGTAAGTTTTCACTTCAATCTTTAAAATGTCCTTCTTTAGCATGACCTGTAGATAAGGAAGTTCTGTGATATTTTGGGGTTCTGTTGCATCCACAATTGAGAAGGATCATTATTATAGGTGCTTCTATAATTTCTATTGCTAAGGTATGCTAATGTAATGGGAAGAGTCGTAATTAGCAAGCAGGTATTTTTTTACTTACACATTGAAACTCATGAGCTGCAGAAGATCCTGAACTGTAACTAAACCAGAAATTGCCAAAATTTAAATTAAATAAAGGAAATGAATTTTTTTCTTTTCCAGTTAACAGTGAGAAACAAGTGTGTGATTTTTATATAAATGGATTGTGTTTAAAGGATTAGGATGAAAAGACACTGCAAAACCAAACAGAGCTGAAGTAAAGCATTAATGAACATGAAAAAACCACTTTGTAATGCCAGTGTTCATGATTTGACAGAAAGTGGATAAAATCTGTCAGACATTAAAACAGAAACAGAGATGAAATACCAGATTGCCTGTGGCAAACTCTGGAGCAGTCTTGTTCGCATGGAATGGGAATATAACATTACGATATGACAGGCCATGTTTTATTGGTCCATTAATACATGCCTCAGGTATGTTTTCAGGCAGGAGGCTACAGGCTACTAATTGAGATACTTTGCAGTGGTTTAGCCCTGAAACATCAAAAGCTATTCTGTGATCAATCACAGAAAATCACTCACAAAAATTCAATTTTAAGAAGATGTGACATAACCTAAAATATAAAATAAATAACAAGTAGGAAACAAACAGACACGGATGACCATCTGCTTTCTTTTACCCAAGGAGTTAGAAAGGACTCCTACAAAGCAGGAATTCCTCAAACACAATAAACCACACATAAAATAAAATAAATATACATGAATTAAACTTTGCTTCACTTATATTTTATTAAGTTCAGGCAATCTACAAAGATCTAGGATGAGCTTAAGTAATTCATTATATTTTTTATTTCCACTGAAATGTTACAAATATTGTGTGTCTATTGATGTCTAAACTGTAAGACTGCAAAGCTATTATATCCACACCATTTTGGGGTTTAGCACTTGTACCTCAGAACATATCCTTGTAATTTATAGAAGCAGTTAATCACAACACAACTGAAAAGCAGTTATGAAAGCTGAGACATGTTACATGGGAAAAGCAGCTGCAGTTTTCAAGGAAAATAAGAACAACCTCCCAGGCCCAGCAATCCCACTTGACAGAGTCAGGGTTGGCTGAGGAAATGCTCCATTTTTTGCCAGAAGTAGCTCCCTGTTGACTCTGACATCCATGAATTAATGCCTTGGTAGCAGATCTTCATTTTGCCGTTTTATTCTTCTGCTGAGAATTTCCATCTTAGAACATTCAATCTTGCATATTTCACCTTCAGTGCAGTTCAGAGGTTCTGTTTTCCTTCCACACAAATGAGAAGTTACTTTCTTCTCTTTGGCCTAATGTCTTTTCTCTGTGAAATTCAAATAAAATGATTGTTCTGCTTGCAACTTTTGCGGCTTACAGGACCAGCATAAAGTTCAAAGGCTTCACACAAGAACCATCTTTAAAGAGTGAAATCCTTTCAAGGGACTGCAAAATGTTGTTCTCAGGATAGAAGAATAAGGAGAAGGGCTCAGAGGTTCAGGATGAAGGAACTGGAAAAAGGAAAGACAGTGAAGCTACCGTGGATAGCATTAGATCAGAAATTTTACAAAAGATGTAGCAAGCATGAGCTGTGCATAGGAAAGAGGGAGTTAGAAGGAGTTGCCTAAGAAGAGGATAAATAGAGCAGAATCTCCAGCGGGAATAAAATGAGGTAAAAAAAATTCTACAGATTAAGCGGGTGAAAGAACCTTGAACAAAATGCAAAAACTGACCAATATTTTGATGGTCTCTGATCCTGTGGCCAGCCACATTGCTCTTGCTAGCTCGAAGTCATACCCTGTGAGAGTAAAAGCTGGAACAACAACAATAAGATCTTTTGAAAATCCTCTGGTGACTGTAACCTCTTAAGAATATGTCAGTCCAAAGTAGTTGTCACTTGTGCTGGAGAGAACCATCGTTCAAATGCATCCTTTTTTTGCATACCCATGTGCGTGCTTAGCTGTATGTGCTTTCTAAGGTTTTTCTTCTTCGTCTTCTAATCACCATTTCGTTCATCTTTTCTCTTACAAGTAAATTGTGGCATAAGTTCTTCCAAAGTTAATTCTTTTCTATAGGCTTACTTCCTATATGTTTAATGTTTCATGATCTAACTTTGTATGGTTCTCCCTATCCTGATTGATGTTGGCATTTTAATGTCATTTAGCATCATGTGGAAAAAACACTGATACTACTGCATATTTCTCCTTCCAGACCGTTAAAGAACTTAGTTAAGACTGGAATCATCACCTATTTTTGAAGTTCCAAACTAAGCACTTCCTTCCAATTCATCATCTTACTTTCTATAATAGCTCTTCACTTAGTTCTTTAGTCCATTTAAAATTCATGTAAATCTTTCAGCCGAGATCACTTAGATTAATCATGAATGTAGGATTTTGTAAAACACTGTATTAAATTATCTACATTATGTTTGCAATGTTTTCTTCATTCACTAATCTGGAAATTTTCTCTGTTCCAGCAATCTGGTTTCTCTAGCAAGTGCTCACCTTTCATACTCGTAATTGGCGTAAGCTCATTTTCCCTTTTTCCTGTCCTTCCCCACCAACCCTTGTTTTAATTTCATTGCCTTCCTCTGGCTAAGGTTATACTTTCTGGTCACATGTTTTCTATGTAATTTAGTAATAGTACTTGAAATTAAGCATTTCTGGTTTTCATTCTCCGTCAGTCCCAAACTGATAATGCTTCTTTGTTATTTCCTTTGGTTTTCAGTTCTTGAAACCTAACCTAAAATAATTTGTCACTGGATTGAAGCTCTCTGGCACTGTAAATACTTCTGTTTTTTAAAAAAACCTCAGCTATAATTACAGATTTATTTATCTATTTATTTCCTAGATAAAAGATCATTCCATCTTTCTGTTCAGAGAAATTCAAAGGCAAAATGACATTTAGCTTTAGAATCACAGAATGGTTTGTGTTGGAAAGGACCTTAAAGATCGAGTTCCAACCCTCTTGCCATGGGCAGGGACACCCTCCACTAGACCAGGTTGCTAAAAGCCTCATCCAACCTGGCCTTTAAAGTGTTTTATTCTCCTCTTTGCCAATGACTAAACTCTGATTGCTGTTTTTTAAAAAAAAAAAAAAAAAAAAAAAAAAAAAAAAAAAAAAAAAAGAAAGTTTAATCAAACATTTATTTAATATTTTTCATGCTGTAAAATCCCTAAACCAGTTCCTCATTTCAGTGTTTAGTAATCATTTAGCAGTACAGATCTCACTTATTTCTTAAAGATAAGTTTATATTTTAGCATGTAAATTCTCTTAAATTCCATATGATGGAAGCATTCAAAACTTAGCTGCTGCCAAAGTTTGACACAGTATTTTAGTTAAAATAATCTGGAAATATCTGAGATTAATATTAATTTAATGAATAAAAAACTTACCAATACATTTGCCAATATATGGTACACAAGATGAGATATATGTAAAGATTATATGACAAGAGACTATGTAAGCCTGCATAAAGAACTATGAGACAAATCAGAGTGAGGAAGTTATTACCAAAAAAAAAGAGGTACCTCATTTTCTAATTGATGTCTTTACACTGGGTGGCACAAATAACTTTCTTGTTTGATGTACCCTTTTTTCCCTCGCTTGAACTGATAGCTGATATTACACTCCTTTTTTTTTAAGCTATTATTTCCCACTACAGTCTAGCAACGTTTCTTCATCAGAGTATGTTGTTCCTTGCATGGGTGCATTGGTAAATAGCTTTCTAATAACTTTAAAATGGCAAAAGATCATTTAGGAAACAGATAAAATTACTTTATGTCATACAAATAAGCTATCTTTAAAATAATTACAATAAAATATTTATTAGAAATCTAATGGCTTAATTTGTGTATGTACCTTATTCTGATCTTAAAACAAAAACTATTAAATCAACAGAAGCCCCACAACTGATTTTAATAAGTGTTTTACTGGGTTCCAGATGATGAGTGACAATTGAATGTCTATTATCTCCTGTCAAGACAGCATTTAAAACATGAAAGCATAAATGCTCATTGTTATCACTGAACAATAGGTTATATACAGCTCAAAGAGGCAGAAAAATACTAGTGAGGTGCATTACAAAGGCATAAAACAAGACAGCTTTATGGATTTGAGAGAAACATTTCTTCTAAATTCATTAATTATACTGAAGTGTTAAGCAAGTATCACTTTAACTTGAATTATCTTTGAGCTTTCTAGTATCTTCCATTATCACCTTGATTTTAGGCTAGTTCATTTTAACATGTATGGGAGCATGTTGGTGGAAAAACTGTCAGCACAGATGTACTTTCTGAAAGTAAGGGCTGCAGTAGATTACTTAAGCACATTTTAAGCCCTTAATGTAGCCAAAGTGACATTCAACAGCTGTTAGGTTGCAGATGTTCCACATACATTTCCTGGGCTGCAGATACAAAGATTGCTCTCCATTCCAAGAAAGAAGTACCACCTTCCTAATACCTATTACAGTAAAGCTTATTATGTCTCAATATTTCCTCAGAGTAGCTCAAGGACACATATTGCAGCAAACTGTATGATCCAGAAAAACTAATTAAGGATAACTTGGCAGTAGTTCATCTCCTGAAGGATGGACTGAGAAATATCTGTGTTGTGAGAGCTCCTAGCAATTAAGGAGTTTAAGATTTACTGTCTTGGATGGATAACCTGATTCCTTTTGTTTTATTCCACCCTGAATGGATACTTAAGATCTAAAGTCCTTGTTCTCCCTTGGTCTGGTCATTTAGGCCAGTGCAGGGTTTGGTGTCAAATGCAACCAAATTAGCAGAGCAGAGTTTTGCACTGGTGGCTGGCATGCGCTGTAGCGCAAAGGAGAAACTTTTCCTCCATCTCTTTTCACAAGTGGTAGCTCTATTTTTCTGACCATAGCCTGACTACCCAGGGAAACTTTGATTGATAGTATTTGTGTAAATAGTTAAATATGGAAAATTTAATAGAATCCTTAATCAACCAACCAACCAACCAGCCACAGACCATGAATAAAGTAAGGCTTTAGAGAGTTGTTTTTCTACAGTGACAAACTTAAGATCACTCCGCTATTCTCTAATCCTTAAGGTGGATAATAAAATTGACAACTCATTTTGTAAAATGTGATCCAAGCATCCAAAACATTTTTCCTTTGTTGTGACTGTTATTAACTCAAATAGGCTGCTTAAAGCAATGATATCATCTTAGATTCAATTACTTATGTTTGGATGTGAGGCAGTGTGAATAAAAGTATAAATTAAAAATCATTTGTACTAAAACAATTTTTCAGAACTTGATAGCAGTCGTATTTGCATAAATATCTCTGGATCACCCAGAAAACCCCAGCTGATGCAGACAAATCTCAGATGAGACTCTTGCGTATAGAGCTACAGAGGAGATGTGGCAGAGGGAAAGGCTCCTCAGCAGCCCCTGGTGTTGATGAGAGAGATGCCTTCAAAGTAGGAGCAGTCTGATAACAATAGGGTTCATCCACAAGCACTCCAGGGGATGATAAAAAAATTCTTGGAGATACACTAATTTCTGGTAGAAGTTGACCAGCAGGTCTCCCTGAGATGAAATACATCAGAATCTTATTAAGCTCTATTAACATGTTTATAAAACAACATTTAAAAATGTAGTTTTTACTCTTAGCCCATATTTTACTTGTGCTTATAGCTGTTATGCAGTGTATCTACTTATTTTGATACGCAAAATACAACTACTTGAGTAGTTCAGTACAGTTGCAGAGACCTTTTATAAAACTTAAACTTGCAATACAAAAATTATATTAAACTGCTTAAATCTGATGCCAGCTGTCCATACAACCATGATCTAATCCAACTCTATAATTTAATTATATTCTTTTAACAAATTCCCATCCAACCCTAACTGTGTCCAAGATGCATGTGTACCATCAATGATAGCTGCAGTAATTCAAAACAGGTATGAAGATATCATCTGGTCATCAGAGAGAACAGGATGTAGAGATAAAAGCTACTCTCGGTAATAAGAAGTGAAGGACATTTATGTGAAATTCCTGATTTTCCCATACATGTACGTCAGGCTTGTTTCAGTACTTCACAATTTCCCACTAAAAAGTTTTGCTACCAGATGTTGTCATGCTGATTTAATATGTCATAAATCATTGATTGGCTAATAAAATGTGATCTAGTCTCAATTCTGCTAGATGTTGCTATTACTATCAAACATCTTTCAGTAGATGCTAATATTAGAAGTCCTCAATGAATATATATAAAATTAGAAGAGACTTTGAGAAGCATGTACATCTCGAGGGATCTCAGCTCTATACAGTTACACCACCAAGAACTTTGAAATAATAATATAAATTCAGCTCAGATCTTTAATGTTGCCAATACTACTATAATTTATAATAATTTGTAATTTATCTAGTTCTGAGTGGCATGAACCGCAAAAAATGTAGCACAGCTACAGCCTAATAAAATTCTGAAGAATCTGAGTGGTCATCTAATAAAGTTTGTCCTATTTATGCAGAGGTCTTAGAAATTGTTCTTTTAAAAAAGTTGTACAAACCTAACATACTGCTCTCATTGGAGGGCATTTAAAATTACGTAGCTACTGCTTGTCCATAAAAAGGACTGTAACACATTAGGAAATAGACATATGCGGAGGTGTAAGCAACCTATCCTGGAACAGTGCAAACCCTGTGGATAGTATTCTGCTTTGCTGATAGAAGAATGATGTAGTGGAACACAAATGAGTATGCAGTTAATCAGCCAGTCAATCAACACAACAGCTTAGTTCTCTTAGATTTAAACCATTCTCCCCTTAAAAAAAAAGACAGAACAGCAACCCCCCTCTCCCAGAGCCAAACCATTTTTTTTTTCCATCAGCCTGCTAATAAATAAAACAGCATAATTATTCCTTAACACAAGTTTTTGAAGACTGTAAATCTAGCAAGAATTTTTTTTAAAGAAGGCAATTTACAAGTTTTGCTTCCGTTTAATATTGTTAGTGCTAACACTACTAATTGTTTTAAACTGCCCAATTTTCTGTTTTTAACTCTTCTGGTTGCAACATGTCACTTTAATTACATTCAACACTAGAATTATCTAAACAACAGTCTGTGATATTGCAAAGTATCAATAATTTCAGCAATATCAATTATTTTGAAGAAAATATTAGATATTTCTCCAGATTCCTGATTATTTCGAAGAAACTATGATTGTGCAAGTGACACCAGCTCTGCTAATAATCACCCTGGAGTAGAGTCCAATGAATATTTGCATACAAACATAGTAATTCAGAAAACACTATATAACCACATTAAACAACTCATCCAATTTGGATGGGCAAAGTTAATTTAAGCTAAGGAACATAAAGCACTTGTAAGTATCTGAAAGAGAGAATTGATCAGCAGACCCGAACACATTTCACATTTATCAATAACACATTGCTTTCCGAGAGCGGATGTTCTGGAAATGGAGTAGTCACTTTATTAATTAGATCCAGTTCGTCTTCATGGTCGTTGATTGTCCTTTGCTTAGAAAGAGAGAACACTGGGTAGTTACAAAAGAAATTCATCACGCAAATGCCTCAGTTTTATGTATAATCAATTACTCTGCCTATTTTTTTTCCCTCAGACCTACCACTTAATCTTATTTATACTGTTCTAGTATTGTGCTTTGTTTTCAGATACCACATGATCAGTTTTCAGCATAGAATTACCAACAAATCTTTCTTTGATCAAATTTTTCATGAGTACAAGTCCTCAGAAGATATTTCCAGTAATAAATGCTGTGCTGCCAGTTAGATTAGTTTTGTACAGTGTGTAATAAACTGGGTTTACTGTGGCTAGAAAAGTGGTTTTACCAGGATTTTCAGCTTGGATGTCTCATCTCATTCATCAAACTCTTGTCAACAAAAGAAGGTGGGAAAAAAACATCAGAAAATCTTGAGGTACTTCTATTGTCACACATTTCTGCCAGTCAAGGTAAGCCTGTACATAAGCTGGACAATAAGAATGGACACAATTTCTTTGTTCACGACTAATATCCACATTTTAGACAGTGGGACCTGAACACAGATTATACCATGTTGATCTTTGATCCCAGTTCCCACATGAACACCATTATATCTAGCTTTTCTGCTTCAATTTTTTTTTTTCATAATTTGATCTGTCTTTTAAACATCAGTAGTAACACAATGAGCCTTGGGTTTGGAATCCAAGTTTGGGACATTATCAGTCCTATAACTGTGTGTCTGTTCAGCACAGCCCTTTTAATTGTAAGAGAGAATACAGTCTGATTTTATTGATTTAAATTAGAATAATTTTAGTCTTTACTATCTCTTCTTTTTAAGAACTAATTTTGCCTTTGTATTTCCTTATGGAGGTACTATTAAAAACGTTTATGTGCCTTCATGTAACCATCCACTCTAGACAATATGCAATGTCTGTTTTTAAAATGCCTAAGTCTCTATTTCACTTGAAGCATACTCTACAGTTAACACTAGTAAAATTAATTTAGATTCAGCCTTAACAAAAAAACCCCTCTTTTCCTTAAAGACAAAGGGATTTATTGCTAATACTGTCTTTTTGTAATCGGTGTGAATGTTTTTTGGCATCCGACTTCAAGTGGTGAATTTGTTTTCTACTTTGATAACCATTAACAGTTTCAAACATGTTAAAGTTTTGATAGATAGAAAAATGAGAACTAAAGACACTATGAAGTCAGAAAAAAAGTAAGTAAAAAATACAACTCTTGTCTTACTCATGTTCTTTTTTTTCTGCTATACAACTTATAGGTTTGCTCTAGTTGAAAAAGTATAAGGTTGCCTGGAAATGGAGATGTCACTTCTTGTAGCATCTATTCAAAAGTTTTGAACAGAGAATCTTCCTTTTTTAACAGATGTTCTACTAAAAATATATGAAATCTATTATATTTACAGAAAAACTTCAATATTTTAAAATAAATATTTATAACAGTTTTAATATTTATGGTACCAAGATTTTGTGAGCTGAAAGTCAAACAATTTAAATTATATTTAATCTTGGAATATTAAATATATAGGAAGATTGGTAGTGAGTTTTCAGTTCTTTATGCATAGTTCCAAGTATGAAATCGGTGTAAAATCAGTGTGATGATTGACATTTAACTGTAAATTTGTTCCACAGCATTTAGCTATCTTTCATCTTATTTGAGTATTAAACCTAAAAATAAAGCTGGAAAACATGCAAAGGGCATTATATGGTGACTACCACTTCTGCCAGTAGAGAAATATTAAATGGAAAAAAAAAGTACAAAAATAAATAAAATTGGTTTGCAACCCATTAAAATTAGATCACCTTAATTTTCTCTCCTGGGTCATTTCTGAATGCAAGCTACTTCAAAAATGATAGGTCATGAAATTTCATAAAATGCTTCGATGTCTTTCCATGTGGTTATTGCTTAGAATTCACAAACCCAAATCAAGAAGCACCATCATCTTTGTTACCAGTCTCAGTAAAGACAATTGGTAGGTAATCTCTTAAATCAGGTTGAGACATTGCAAAGTACATTTCTTCTTCACATCCTGAAATTGTTTTGTAGCTAAACAAATATCTTCTTTCTCTTCAGATATCAGTATAGCATCTTTAAGGATGATTACATTTTATTAAAAAGAAATTAAAAAGAAAACCAGCAAACTACATGTTTAATGGTGTAAAAAAAAAATGTTTAAATGATGATTTACATTTCTCATGTACATTTTAGCTAGAATAATCCCAAAGTACTTTAAAGTCTGCTTTTTAACATACTGGGATTTGCACATTAATGCATTGATTATGATTCTATAACTGAAGGATAGAATTTATCCTCTTCTTTATGTATTAATTATACTGTGTGTCATCCCTAATCTTACAGAATTTATTCTTAGACTAGAAAATGAGACAATGTATATAAAACGGATTTTTCTGAACATTTTTGTGAACCTCAGCCTTTTCTATTACTGTTATTAATAGATTGTTTTTAAAGATTTCAATTAACCTAAACTTTTAAGGTAATTATTGGTTAGTTTGTTGTGCTTGTGTTTAGGGCAGGACAGTTCTTTCAGGCATTTTTAAGAGCCTGACTTTGTGACATCAGAATGTGTTTTTCCACTCATGCTCCAATATTAGAGTTTGGATTGACTGGTCTTGGGGAAGATTCTTATAATTTGAGTACAGCAATTAAAAGAACATTTACCATTAGGAAGTTTTTCCTAACATCTAGCCTAAATGTAGTTTTCTGCCGTTCAAGTCCATTACTTCTCATTTTATTCCCTAAAAGTGGAACCATCTATTCATATTTTCTGTGCAATAGCCTTTTCTATGCCTAAGGGCCATTATGTACATCCTTTAAGCAAGTTATTTTGGCTGCTCATAAGGACTCTGGCTTTTTTGTTTCTCTCTTCTGCAGTTTCTTCAACTGGTCCACACAGTACTCAAGCTGAGGATATCCTGTTTCTGAGTACAGCTGGAGGATTACCTTGAGCATCCTACAGGTAATGTTTCAGTTAACAACTGTGCTGAAAACTTCCTTGATTGATTTGGTTTGGTTACAGAACCATCTGTTAAAACCTCTGCCTGGTTCCAACAGGCTGTAAAAATTAGAGGCAGGAGGCATAGAAAATGGACAATGGAAAGGGGAGTCACCGTGTGAAAAATGAAAAGGCAAACTTGCTTTAAAAGAGGGCAAGCAAGCTGCCCACCAGTCCTCAAAACCAACTCATTAATTTGGCATTGCTGCTATTTTTAAATCCCAAGTACAAGATACAATTTTTGATAATTGCATGATATGCTGTCTGATGTTCTACCAGTGATAAATCATAAACCTCAGGGGTTTTTTTCTGCATAATTTTTTTGTAATTCATTGTTCTCCGTTCCTGCCAGAGTTCACAGTGTTGCACCTTTCCCTATTGCTCTTCTGTCTCCTTTCTTTCAGACCATTTTTCCAACTTGTCCACATAATTTTGAATTTTAAACCCCAGATATTTTAATTCACCATTAGGAGAATTCAACACCATTAGGTAGCTGCTATCTGAAAATTTAATAAATATGTTCTATATTGCATCTCCTGGGTCTTAAATGAAAGGTTGAACAAAACTAAATATCTACTTTGCAAGTGAACCATTGATAATTGGATCTACAATACAGTTACCCAGTCCTGCAACAGTGAATGAAAACATATGAAAAATGGTTCATTTAACCACAGTCAGTCTATTAGGTTGCAAAGTGTATGTTTGGCAAAACCTGATTACCAATTTCCTAGGTTTTTAATCAAATCTGTAGTGCATAGGTAAACTTGATTGTTATACAATGTAATACGTTTTTATTTCAAAATAAAGGAATAGGATTCATTTTTTACATAACAGTACAATAGCTTTTGTTGCAAAACAAGGTGGCTTTTTTTCCAACAGTGAATCAACATTATATAGACATTTAGGAATGGGAGATGAAACCAAAAATAAAAAAAAAATCTTCATTTTGCTCATATCAGTAGGATATTTTAGTACATAGAATGCTGTTGCCTAAAGTGATATTGACAAATTTTTTTCTATTATTTTTCTATATTTTTCACATATTTATGCTCTATATGGTGTATTCTCTCCCTGTACAACCCATACAACTGCACTACCATGGAAGAAGGGTGCAAGCTGTGGTGGCTGAAAATTAGCTAAGGAAAGTAAAAAGACAGGAATCTTGTGATAATGCCAGTCAAAATACTTTAATACAAATTAATCCACCATCACTGAGCTTCACTTCTTTTAGAAAAATCCTATTTCTGATTGAGAAAATAACTTCAACAAGAATTGTCATTGATTACTTGAAAAATAATTACCTGTCATCCACAAATGCAAATACTTATCTCAATTAATATTATTTGAACTTGACCCAATGATGCAATGATTTTGTTTGGTTTTCATTACTGACATTCCTTTTGTCTGTCTCTTTTGTTGAATAATTCATTGTATATGACATTCCAATTAGTAAACAATAAATTCAGGCCAAGGCAGAAAAGTAAATTACATTTTCTGTAACATTGCCTTCTCTTTGCAAACAGGCAATAAGTCATCACTTAAGACACTGTTCTGGAAAAGATGCTACAGGATGATGGATCACATAGTTAATCTGAATGAGCAAATTGCAGTCACTCTTTAAATACATGGAACCCAACTTTGTTCAAAAGCCATACCTTTGAATTAGCGACTGACAGAATAAATGCAAATGCATAGAAGACCCTTTACAAAGAAGTGTTTTTCTAAATTTTCTGAAAACACAAACAATTGTTCATCATCATTCAACTGAATTATGCAAAAAATTATATCTGAGAAGCTGGCTAGATAAACAGATCACAAATCCAAGTCAGTATGTTTTGAGTATTAAATCAGTTTGTAACTTTCCCAGATTGTTCTATATCTTTTAAAAATTTTCTGGATGCAATGCAAAGTCATTTCACCTCCTAAAACAGCCTTGGTTCTATCGTTGGTTTAATTTGGAAACGTTTTTTTTATCAAAATAATAAATTTTAGACTAGCTCTGTGTACTAAAATAAGGCATTCATCTAAGCCTCCTCTAGCTACTGCAGTTGCAAATAGCATAATTATCTGCCACATTTCAGTGTGTTTGTGATGATAAGACTGATCCAAATGGGAACTAGCACACTACCTGGATATCTTTCCAAAGGAGGAACAATGAAGGAACAGAATGGACCACACACAAGGAAGGGATCCCTCTATCCTCACACATGAATGACATTTTTGCCTTCAAGCTCTTTCCTACTGCTCCTTGTTCCTCCAAACCTACTCATCTATAGTTTCATTTTATTTCATCATTTCCCTGCCAGGTAACCCTTAGGGGAAATAATTGCTGCCTTTTTTCATGTGTTCTCTTTGCAGTGGCCTTGCCGTCTTTGAATATCAGGAGGGACAGCAGTGAAAACCCGGGATAAGACAAACTCCCTTCATTTACCTTGAGAAAGCTTGTCTTCAGCCATCAGATACAGACTGCCGTGGATGATATTGTTCTGACAGCTTGAAACATTGACCTGTGTTTCTATAGTCAAAACAATTTTGAAAACTAAAATCATGTTTTCCTTAGTTCAGTGTAATAAATATACCTCCACATTTCTGGTGGATTCTTACTACTTTACCATCTTTAAAAAAAGCTCCAAATGTTTTTTTCTTCTTCTAGGTGCAGTTATGTATCTTTGGACCTTTGCAAGTAAATGAATTGCTTTTAATTTTGGCTTAGAAACTGTGTATCTGGGTATGGACTGCACCCAAGGTGTCTAGGAAGGCTTAAACTGATGTATCACATGCCGTAGCTGCACCATCCCCCCACCAGCCAAAGCAACCCTTCACAGTGACACCAGGCTCTGTGACTAGTATTAGCTCCTTGATAGCACAGAAGAAGCCCAACATGTAGAATTTTAAGACTGCTGATATTTTGTCTTCCTCATTCATTTCCACCTTACTTAATGAAAGATGAATTTGTTTCAGTCTTTTTTACAGAAAATGTATAGGAAAGGTCTGGAAAGTGGCAATTTCAACCCTGCACTGCACTGGAGTCAGAGGTACTGGACAGAAAAAAATTGCCAGTATGGGACCCAATGCTTTCCCTGCTGATGCCTGTGTTTCTGGCCAAGCTGCGACCTACTGGAGAGACGATTTCTTACCATTACCATGGCACTAGGAAGTGTCACCTTCTGTTAAGTAATTCATTGTACTTAGCTTGAATTGAAACACCAGTTTTCTTGGAAGTTCTGGGTTTTTAGAGGCTTTGAAAGATTTAATTTTACTAAACAAACAGGAAAGAGTCAGAAGTGAAATGTTTTCAATGTTAATTTGGAATTAAAAGATATAAATTATCTCCTATGCAGTCATGACTGTGCCTTGAGTGTATTCCCTGCTCTTT
>NW_010146189.1:43874-81394 GCF_000699245.1 Pterocles gutturalis
ATGCAGCTGAGAAGTTAGTAAAATAAAAGATAAGGAGTACATACAAATGTGTAGCCTCCTTAGTTAAACTTTATATGAACTAATTTTATTTAAAAGTTGCCTTTTCATTTGTTTTTTCACATCATTTATTTTGGCATTTTAGCAAACTTCTTTTTAATGCAAATTAGGTGAAAAATGCTTTCTACTTTAACATTAAATCCCTTGACTTTGCTCATCTTCGTCATGACTTTACCCTGTTAAAAAGTGCTCTGCACACCACATTATTGCTTAATTATCCCACATTGCGTTTTCATTGACAATCAAAAACTCAAAACTGCTGACATTAACTTACTAATAAACACAAAATCTCTTCTGCCCATTACACGTAGAACAAAATTTAAATCATCTGGGCAGTAGTTGTTGGATATTGTGGTCATATTTTAGTACTGGAAAAAAAACAAAACTAACTTTAAAAGTTAGTCACATCTTCTTCTTACACTTTCCAGAAAAAAACTACATAGGACATCTCCAAATATGGGACCCAAAAGTAACTGTGGTTTCAGCTGAAGCCAGTGAATTACTGTTAATAATATAATACCCAAAAATCAAGCCTCTCAGCAAACACACTAATCCTTTAAAACACAGAGTGTTGCTAATTTCTAAGGATTAGAGGACAGACCTGCAATATAAAAATCAATATTTCCTTAAAAAATATGTGTATTTATCTATAGGTGCTTCTGACAAGAACAAAATAAATATTTAAGGTGTCTCAATTTATTAAACAGCATTTATAAACATCTGTGTTGTACTCTTAATAAATATTCATTTACTATTTGATCAACCGTAAATGTGAGATGTGCTACTCACCTAAAAGTAAGTTTGTTTGGTCATGATTTTTAAATTTTGACTCATAAAAAAAGCAGATCATTTAAATAATCTTGTTTAAAATTCAGCTTCCTAAAACTGTCCATTTACAGGTCAAAAGAGTTATATTACCCATATATATTTTATATATGGGTAATAAAGACTTTATTGTGCAAGTGTCTGTGTATTAATCTCCAGGCTGAAAATATGTATCACAATAATCATACAAAGCATTAAAAAACTTTCAGATAAATTTTTATTGTTGATGTATGCTACTGTTTGTCGCTTTCATAACTTAATTTCAGCAACAACAAAAATAAGTTGGACTTTTACCATGATTAAGTGTGTTAATAAAGTAGTTATCATAAAAAAGAACATCCATGATTCCCCTCCCCTTCAAATTAAAACTCATAATAATTTGCTTTGTGGGCAAATCTGTTGAATCTGTGGCAGTCTAATAGAGTTGCTGCAGAATGACCACAAGCATTAATCGTATGCTTTACTCCAGTTAAATGTTAGAAACACTGTTTAGAGATCAGAAATGAACACATACTGTGTAGAGTGGTGAACAGTCTGTAATAATTATTCCTTTACTTATTTTTAATTGAGCACTTGCTAATGCTGCTGATACAGCCACGGTAATACAGGAATTTTGAAATGATAGATTTTGTCATTGAGATACTTTTGCTATTTGCACCTAATTAATTACTAATAAATGTGGAATCAGCATTCTGACCTAGATATAAATCTCTGTGGGTAGGTGTATATTTATAGAATTCCTCTTTGGGCTAGATCATTAGATGGTGCACAATAAATGAACTTTAAATGATTTAGCGGCGTTGGTTTCTCATCAGCTTTCACAAAACACCTCTGAGCAGAAATACTTACAACACGAGCACCGAAAGTTAAGCACAACTATCCTAAAACATGTTCTGGTTTTAAATTTTACACACCTTATTGACATTTTGAACTTCCAGCTCAATATGCTATCTAGTGAACTTTTACCTGTGATGAGACTACTATTGATCCACACAACATCTAAAGCTGTTCTGATCTTTAAAAAGCCTTTTTTTTTTTTTAATTTACTTTTCCTTCTTTAATACATATTAAATCCTTTTGTATTGTCTGATACACTAAGCTCACCTAACTATGATACCAGCCTTAGGATAGAGAATGCTTTTCAGCTATCCTAACTGTCTAAATTTATGAGTGCAGCTGGTGTTCCTCCCTTATTGTTTTATGGTGCTTTCTTGTGGATTTTTCTCTGATAATATCTCATCTTTACATATCAGAAAGAAACCTGATCATTAATCATGAGAATGCAGAGAAAGGTGCCTCTGTCTTAGAAGTCCATGTTTTTTTACAAAGGTAAATCCTTTCAGCTGAATTGTATATGTACAGACGTATCTATATATTCTCTTGTGAACACCTGCAAACAGTTGAGTTTAATTAAACTGCAGCTGTTGCTGACTGAGAACAGAGGTTTAACAACAAATATGCTAACTTTACATTGTCTTTCACTGTGCATTTTTTTTACTCCCAATTATCTCTTAACATTTTTTTTTAATGGTAGAAACATTTTGAAATAGTAGCTGTGTAATTAAGGACTAAAAATCAAAGTGCTGTCTAAAGTGGTAGGCATGCAATGCAAGTGATGGTGCTCCCTAGATGAATACCTTAGAGAGTAATGTATATGCAAATAATATCAGTTTACTGAGCACCTTGAAAGCCAAATTGCTCATCAGTAGACATTTGGGAAAATGAAGAATATTCATAGATATGAAACACAAGCCCCTGAGTTACATGTTATCTTGCAATAGGATAAACTAAAAATTAGGCTATTTCCAAATAAAAGGAAGGGGGAAAAATAAATAAAGCTAAGAATAGAAATAGGTGATACTGATGCTAGAGACAAAATGTAGCAGAAATATATTCACGTTTCTACTGTGCAAACAATAAGTTAAAACCAGCTTGTCTGTACTGACTGTCAAGGACCAGCAGCAGCCAAAGAAATTTAAAGGTGCTTCCAACCATTCATGACCTCCAATTACTTTTTTGGGAAGCCTTATTAATGATAAACTAAGCAAACAAAGTTTTCCTGTCAGTTTTTCGATTTAATTGTTAGTAACCAAAAACTGTTATATACCTTGTATTTCCAAATTATCTCACTCTGAAATCACAACATTGTTGCACCAGGTAGGAAATGACATCTTAAGCATCCCAGATCCTTTTATTAATTGATTTTGATCAATTATGATTCTTTTGATCAGTAACATATGTAATGGACATGTATAATGTCCAAAACAAACAGGCTCCTAATACATGAACTCAATAGATTATGAACTGAGAAGCTACACAGTGAGAAGCTCTGCGATTTAGTATCTCAAAAATTAATTTTGATTTTTTAATAGGAAACTGTTTGTTTCTGATACCTTTCAATAGATACAGATATGCAACAAACCAACATATGTAAGAATATTACTGCCTTAGGAGATTCTTATAATAACACTTTTTTTTTAAAAAAAACAGTATGACCTATAACAAAAACAGAGAACTAAGCTTCTCACTGTCTTTTAGCTATCAGACTTATTTGCCAGTAGATCATATGAGAAAATAAAGAAATATTTTATGTTCACTTATTTCTGTGGTGGGCTCTCTCTTGCCATTTTATATAGACTTACTCCTGCTTCACTGACGTATCTATAAAAGTAAACAGTATAGCTGGTACCTTCCAGTGAGCCCTCCGTATCAAATCATACTGTCTACCATGAGTTTTGTTTTAATCAAACTATGTATGTATCTCTCTGGTACTGGAAGACAGGAACAAGTTTGCAATTTGCATCAGATAAAAGGAGTCTATTATAAAACTCAATGAGAGATCAGCATAATCGGTTATATGTAAAACATTTACAACTGCTGCAAGAGCTGCTGCTTAACATAAATTGATGCTTTCTGCTTCTTCCAGCAATCCATCAGATTCAGGAGTCAGATCCACAGTCCCTCTGAGGAAGAACATGGGACCTCAAATCCCAGCATGCGGTTTCCTAATTCTCGTAACACCACCTTCTCTCTCTCCCCTGAAAAGAGGCAGGAGTGTAGGTGAAATTCAGTCAATGTGATGGAGCACAAAATTGTTGCCAGGAAGTTTTCCTACACTTCTGAAACTCCTCAAGCCCAAATGGGGATTCTTGGAGTATCCCATGGCTGAACTGGAGGTTAAACTTTTTGCGGGTGTTCAGAGGTGGCTGGCGTTCCAGACGGAGCAAACACCTCACAAAAATACATTTGAAGCTCTCCTCTGTTAAACTATTAGTCTGAGATGGAGGTAGTGACCTTCATATACAAAACAACCTATTTCTATACATGCCTTTGCCTGAAGACTTTCAAAATCATGCTTCTGTCTCTCTGGGGTGTTTCATAACCACTGGACCACAGGCTGGTGCTGGACAGGTATATTTAGTTGGCATCTGCCTACACCACTCTGTGTAAGGGATTTTGAGATCTGCTATTCACAGGAAGGGAGAGATGGTCTAATTTAGCAACTACATCACTCACCTGGAGGGGTTCTGGTCCCAGAGCTGTAATGTGAAATATATAACCAGTGCAATTAAGGAACAATACCCAGGAAAGGACAGAGAAAAATTTAACCTTCATCACAGTGAGAAAAAGAACTGAACAAGATTCTTTTCCATAGTCAGTGTCAGCCTACAGGACAAGGCTACTGCCTCTTAGCAGAGTGTTCAACACCAGGCACGAACTGCAGGATGAACAGTGCATTTCTGAAAATATGAAGGAACCATAAAAAACCTCTAAAAGATGAAAATTTGTATCTAGGAACCTTGAGTAATGCAAACAGAAGCATCTGAACAACTCAAACATTTCTAGGGTTAAATGTGAACTAACTACCACTTCCTGGTGCCTTCCTCTTCATTCTGAATGTCTGTGCTGGGCTGAAATCCCATTTTAATGCATTTTTGTCTCATTTTGGGGGTGGTCCTAACTATACTTGATACTTGTCTGAACACTCACTTCTTTTCACATCATAGATTTACAATTAATTAAAACATTAATGTTATAATTAGTTTAGTATAGATTTTTTAAATGCACTGAAATTTAAACATTTATATATACAGCTACGTTTCTACTGTTTTGCTTTCTGATTTATCTAACTGTTTAAGCGCCCAGCTGCCTTTAAGCACTGACTTTCCTTTGATGCTGTACAGTTAACTGCTTAAGTTTCACTGAAGACAGTAGAAGCTCTGCACACGCCTAGATACTTTGTGGAACAGGTTTGAGATTATATACTTCCTTTAGAGCTTTGCAAAATTAGAGACTCAAAATAATTATTGCCTTAGCGTTCAGAGTAGCAGTGCTTACTATGCTCAAGGGGGTGAGACCTCACTGTTCCTACAAGCAGTTTGTCCTTTGAGGTTTCCTCTTGTACTCATCAGTTATTAATCTTTCTAGTATGGTGTGCCGGAGCACGTTCTACAGTTCTTATTAGAATCCTCTTTCCCCCTTGTCTCAGGGACGAACTCTCAAAGGAAAGAATATATATATATATATATTTTTTTTTTAGCCTTAATACTCCAAATCAGGACTCTTCACTTTGCTTAAGCTTGATTTCAACAGAAAAAAAAAACATTAAATTGGTTCATACATAATGAGCCTGTTCTTTGGCATATTGAGCCATCATACTGAGGTTTTTATGTATGTTAATCCAACATTTTAGATGAAGTAATATTTTATTTGCAAATTATATTAACCAAACACTTTAATAAGGGTAGACCATGAAATAACATTAGAAATAAATTGGCTGGTCATTCTCAGCTTTTGACACCTGGTTTTACCCTTTCCTTCTTTGATCTATTGTAATTTACCTAATAAGCCAAGCTCACAGAGCATTTTTTTCAGAAACACTAGACATTTCAAGTTTTACATATTTTACATCTAGCTTTTGCTAGCTAGGGAGCTCATTAGCAGCTACTTCTTGTGGTGAATAAAATGCCACCTGAGAGTATAAGAACTCCCTAATTCACAAGTCACATTCTTTTAAGAGGTCGCTTAACCTTTAAGTCAACTGCAGCGTATTAAAATTAAGCTGTTTTCAGCAGATAACAGATTATTCAGCTGTATTGGAATTTCCAGGTTATGCAGTTGCATTGGAATGTAACTGTTTAAAATATTGCCAGGCATGAACTTCCGATAGTTAAAAGTCTGCACAAATGCTTCAAAACGTAAGGGTTTTGAATGAGATGCAATCTTTGAAGGGAAATACCTCATCATTGTTTTGACTACCGTAATGCAAATAATCAGCATAATATCTGGAATTAATAATAGTATTCCAGACAACAAAAGAAATGAGCAGGGTGTGCTTTTGGTTTTAAATTCACAAATTTAATTTGTGGAAGGTGGCAGACTGACAAGCCTGGGAACGTAACAGCAGAACAGCTAATGGAACCACAAGTTCCCTAAATCACTGAATACATCTATCTGAAAAATTTCTTTGGCAGGGCAAAAATTCCAAAAGTTGAAGTGTTCCTGCAAGTTAGAAATGATTTATAATATTGTTTCTGAGTTGGTCACAGAAACATTTGCCAAACTTTTCTTTTATTGTGGAAATTCCTCTCTATGAAAAAAATTACTTGCGTTAATTTGTTTGCTGGAAAGCTTTGCATGATAGAAAAAGCTGCTTCTTTTTCCTTGACTATTCCTCTGACATCCAAATTAAAGAGAATTCTTTTCCATTTTAGTAGAACACTAGTGCTATAAAATATAAATCAATAACTCTGATGTAAACTCACACAAAGAGATGCAAACCATTACCTCCAAATTTTGCTTTTGATTTCAAAATTTTAATTATGGTAAATACTAAATTTGAAACCAGTGCACTTCAAAACAGTTTTATGATAGCCATTTCTACAATGTCTTCCAAACCTATATTTAGGTTTCCAATTTGATGACATTCATGACAGTCATAATGGTGACCTGTAATATCAAAAACCTGCCTTCTGAGAAGCTGTACAGGTAATGTTTTCAACAGATATCACAAGATTTTCAGATAAAAAGGAACAAATATCTCTATCTTTTGAGGCATACCTTATTCCTAGTGGGAAAATTTACAACAGAATCCAGAAACATGGAATTCATTAATTTTGACTGTGATGTAATTTTAAACCAAGCATGAAACAATCTGAATACATTTTTTTCCTTTCTTTTAATACTTCAGTTGCATCAGACAGTTAAAAGTGTGCATCAGTGAAGCCCTTAATGATGGTGATCAACTATGTTGCACTGCATTTCTTTTTAAAAAGCTGATATATCATAGCAATAGAAGTGAATGTTTTTCCTAAACACAGTGACAATGTTTTTTTCTCAAATTGCCTTAAAGTTTCTCATTTATAACTGAAATAAAACCTAAGCTAATGACAATAACATTAAAAGCTTATTTAATTTCTGAATCACTTTTCATTCATTGTACCTCAATAATAAATGTAAATGTCTGTCACTGCATAAGCCTAGAGAGAGAAATTTGATCTCAGACTTTTAAGAAGAATAACACCCATGATTTTAGGTCATTGCTCCTTTCAGACCAAAATCAGCTTTGTGATATTAAAAAACATTACTTTAATGAAACATAATTTATTGCACCTGTTAATATACATTTTTTTTGTAAAAAGAAATTTATTTTTTTTTTTTCACTAAAACAGTCTTAGTTCTTAGACACATCTTTACATCATTCATGTACTTAAAAACTGAGCAAAGTGTTGGTCTTGGTATTATTTCAGCTGAAGTAACTGAATTCAGTAAAGTTGTTGCAGAATGATAGCATGGATATAAATAAAATTTTTTCTCACTAGTGAATACCCATATTTAGGACAAACTAGCAGAGATTTTGAGTTTATTTTTCTGTTAAGAGACCCATTTTTTGTTCAGTCTAGGAAAGAACAGTTCTGGTGACTTGCCGAGAACTGAAACAGGACATGCGAGAGAAGGAAGTTGTGGGCCTCCTGGATACAAATCTGTCTACCTCGGATGATATTTCAAAGCAAATGGAGAACTAGAAATCAACAAGTTGACAGCCTTAGCTATATGGTTCCTTAAGCATACTACTTCCCAATGGACTTTCTGAAAAGAAAGAAACTAATGCAGAAATTATTGACTAGAAAAAGGACTTAAACAAAGACTCTAAACACAGTCTTAGAAAGAAGGTGGGAGAGAAGGCTGCCACCTCATAAATGTAAAAAGAGAGTGAGGAAGAGGGGAAATTTGGGTTTCCCTATCAAGTTAGTCCTTACTAAACTGAGTAGAGAGAGTGCAGTTAAGATCACTCAGACCTGATGGGCTGTGCTGAAATTAGGTTTTTTTGAGTCTCAAAACAAATTTTCCAGCTGTCTTAGCTTGCCATGCTCGCTTCGCACCTCAGAGTGGCATTGGAGCACATAAATTACATCCAGTTTAGATGAGACAGAATGGGAATACATGCTGTGAGAGCTCAGCTAATACACTTTAACTGCTAATGGATGATCAGTCCAAAGAGCAGACTATAGTAAGAGCTAGTCCAAAGTCAAACTCCTGAAAAACCCCTACTATAGATGTTTCTCTCAAAAAAAGATGTTCCTGCTCAGCCACGCTTCTTGAAACAGCCAGAGAAGTCATAGAGAGACAGTAGAGAGGATGGCCATGACTCAGGGTAATGTGACAACTACTGTTCATGAATACAATAACAAACAAAATGCTATCTCAGCTTGTAATGCTGCCCTCTGTGTGCATAAAGTCTCCTTCCTGCAACTTCCCATTCAGTATCCAACACTGATAACAAAAAATACAAGGTAAGTGCACAGCCACGTGAGTTTTATTCATTGCTTTGTGCTCATTAAGAGCATTTTACTAGTAGAAGACAAAAGACTTGCTAACATCATCTGGGGACAAGCTCTTTACTATTTTCTGAGTCAGCAGCAGAAAATGACTCTACTCTTCTGAGCACCAGTCTTCCTGACTTCCTATTGCTACATTCCTTGATAGTGCTTGGGCACTGCTCTCATTTTTAATTTTTTGCCCATTGTGCATCAAGCTAATTAATTTTTATTATTTTAATAAGGAAGCAATGTGTATCCAACGTGAAACCACATTAAGATTGCCATAAAAAGTGGACATACAAAAGTGTTTCCAGTAACAGATCTTTAATTTCTCCAGCTGTGACAATATTCTGCTAATATACACAATGTACATAAGTGTTGCAGAAGCAACTAAATAAAGTAATGCATTAAGTATTGTAGGACAGAGAGAAATACAAGCAGCTTTAAAAAGAAACTTCTAACCAAAGTTTAAATAGATTTGAAGAGCTGAATTTTAAAACAGGAGAGATCATGAAAAAGGAATGTCAAATGTGAAGTTTTATATCAAATCAATGTCCAAGTCAAGCTGATCTTTGCTATGTTTAGGTTCTGCATTGATCTCACCTGGAAAATTCCTTGCAGATTTTAAGTGCTCAGAATACAGGTGCACAAAGCTGTGCTGGCTTACCCACAGTTGATAAATTCATTTACAGAGTTATAGTAAAAGATATAATTTCAAAAATAATCAAATAGATATTTTCTCTGCATTTAGCTTTAAGAGTCTCCATTTACAATCAGTCACCTCAAGCATACTTTGAGTTCTGACGCCTCTGAGATGACTCCAACATTCAACTTCATTTTTCAATATTTTCATGGCATTAGAGAGTATTTTGTTCTGGCTGCTATGGGTGAAAGTGACAATACTCATCTTAACTTGCTTTCTCAGAGATCCTTGGTAGGTTATCTGTACATTTGAAATTTATTTCTACATGCACACCTTTTCTCTGTAGGATGTCAGTGACTGTACTTTTCATCCATGTAAAGAGTAGCCCCCTGGACCTCAAAGTTAGCACTTGTCTCAAGAGCAAGAAGTGAGAGGTTCACTGCGTT
Organism: Pterocles gutturalis; assembly: GCF_000699245.1. Lineage (NCBI taxonomy): Eukaryota > Metazoa > Chordata > Aves > Pterocliformes > Pteroclidae > Pterocles > Pterocles gutturalis. The sequence continues at coordinate 53,666 of NW_010146189.1, forward strand.
GTCCTGGGAACCTGAGGAAGCTGATGACACTCTGGTCCTGGCAGGTAATTTTGTGTAGGTTAGTTTGTAGACCTTTGAGGTCAGATACCTCTTAAGAGGGCAAAGTTCTAGCACACTATTTTTGTTTCAGGGCATCTCAATCACCTTCAGTGACCTGAAAATAATCTGTTCTATGACCAAACGAAAAAATAACAAGATTTAGTAGTAAGAAAAACAAAGAAAAGAAAACCCACAAAAACATTGAGCTCGAACAACTAAATGCTCTCTTCCAAAAGCAGTATTAAGTACACTAAAACAAATTGTAAGTTTTTTGGATGGTGCATGAATTTAAGTTCTCCATTTCAATAAGGCAGGCACAGATCTTGATCCAATGCCATTTTTAAGTCATACGGGAAAAGTGACATGGCAAAAGTCAAATCTGCAGAAAAACTACAGGGAGAAACACAGTAATATCTTATTATTGTTTTTGCTTAAGTGTTAAAAGATTAAAGGATTTCAACCAATATTGAGAGATTTCCTAGCTTTTCTGACTCTGTGCTATCAAAAAAATACACTATTTCCATATTATCCTTAAAATGTACAAACATGTTCCTACTCATGATGGCAGAGAGTAACAAACCCTACACTAACACTGTGAATTATTTGTCAGGTTTATAAGAAGTTCAGGTCAATATACTCTATGACAAATAAACTGTCTTTCTGTGGAGAAATGTTATGTGGAGAATAGGAAAGAATCAGTTATAGTGAAGTTAAAGACACATATTTATGAGGCCATATCAGTAGTTATGAGTCCCTTTACTCATGTGGGAAAGGCCACATAAACTGTTTTAGGGTAGAGACCTCAGAGAGGCTCTCCTTGACTTTATCAAATTAAGCAGTCTGGTGTTGAACACCAGGCAATGTTTTTGCTCTGAAGAGGTATCAAGCATCATCTGCCTCCTCCATGAAAGGCAAAGGGTTTTTTCAGGTGCATAAGATACATATTTTTGTTATACTGCTCTGAAAATACCCATGTAGGTAAGCTGTGTGTAGTTTTTTCTGCAGCTGTGTATATTTAATCAGAGATGTAAAGGAGGTGGATCAAAAGACCTGATGTTTCTATGCTATATATGTGTATAGAGAAGGCAGGAATTTACTGTCTGCCTTAGTATATGACTGAGCTGAAACGCATGGGAGGTTGGTAAAGTACTAGTAGCTGTTGTTCAAAATGAAAAAAAAAATAACAAACCTCAAAACGTTTTCCTTTTTGGAACTGAGTATCTCAATTCAGCTGAAGTTTTTGCACACTGTTTGTCATTAGCTAGAACCCTAAACACAGCACTATAAACACAGCTAGAATGTATTATTAACAATAGTTAGATTGCTTACATGTATCTTAAAAACCCTGAAAAAAATCTTTACTGACAAAATAACTTAATTGATTTTTCACCACAGTCTCAATACATCTCCTATTACAAGGCACTACATATATACCAGGTATTTTTGTCACTCTCTTTCAGTTCCAAATTTGTTAATAATTACTGACACATTAACTAGTGCTGCCTGCAAAAAGCTCATTTTAAAGGTGTTAACATACATGTACAGTTATGTGGATCTAGGACAACTTCTGAACACCAAATCACTTCCACTTATATTAAATCTGATCTGGCAAGTGTGCAGCTATGAACTTTGGAGAACATTCATGCTTTTCTCAATAGAGAATACCATCAGTTATGAAACAGTGAATCTTGCTGTGAGGCTTAGCTGGAATTGCAGGTACGCCTAGGAAAGCAGACATTAGAAATCTGAGTACGCTCTAGTTGGGGCAGACATCCTTTTCCTTGGCCCACGCAAGGTCAGGCTGTGATTATACTTGAGCATAATGCTCTTAGGTCTATATACTTTCAGATTATAATATTTTTCCTTTTATTACTTCTGCAAATTACTAGTTAACTTGTTTTTTTAAATAGAGCTTATTGTCTTATTTATTGTCATTCACTTTCCCTTTAGAAACTCAGCAAGAATTGGCTTCAGTGGCACACACATGCCTATGTACTTGAATCACCAATTGTGCAACATGTCAATTATATCAAATCACTGCTGTGAGAACAGATCATGATGTCATCGATATCCCCACAAACATAAGCAAAAGAGTGAGGGGAATGGAGGGAACAGAATATGCAGGGGAATGGAGGAACCTGATCCTTTTACAAGACTTGTACAATTCACTGTGTGTTGTTCCACATGACAGTTATGGTTTTTGTTCCCCATGGAACCTTTCTACCAAATAGTCAGTTACTAACATGGAGATAGTAATTCTGTTTACTTTCATATACTGTCTGTAAAGGTCAGTAATTATCAATAAGGATTATTTATTAGTCTGAAGATTAAATATATAAAATATAATTATTTTGAAAATTATGCTTCCCAGGAAGTATCCTAAGCTTTATATCATATTCTCTTTCTAGCAGCTTTCCAAAGTTTGGGTCTGAGACTGAAATCTTGGGGGAGAAATGTATGCCCATACAGAAAAAAGAATACAGAATAGATATGATAAAGGAATATTAATTCCTACTTTATTTGAAAAAAAATGAATGATCCGCTGATGTAGACGATTTGCTGCAAAACAGCTGTGCACTTGTCACTGCCTGATCCAAAGTGCATGCAAGGAAATCAGAGATTGACTGTTTTGAATGCACTTTGGATCAGGCCATTAGTTTGTCTCTAGCATGATTGCTCTCTGCATAAGTAAAGGGGGAGTGCAGGGTGGACAACATCTAACATTTATCATTCCCTGTGTTGAAAGGAAATTGCCATTCAAGGATCTCTGTTCATTGGTTTCTCAGCCACTGATTTTTTTAGTGCATTTTGGGAAAACGGATGAACTGAAAACGTCTGATTTCAGTTTACATACGTTCCTGTCTTTTTTTCAACCATTAAGGTTTATAAAACATTCTGTAATCCTGAATGGGGAAATGTTATAGAAGTACAAAACAGAATGCTATGTTTTGCTCAGGTGGGATTTGTGAGTTTGTGAGCTTATAGTCCTAATGTCAGCAGTTCATTTCTTCCCTGTGAAGACAACATTCTAAGAACTTTTGATATGCAGGTGTTTGACACTGGTCAAAGAAGAATCTCTCTTCAGTTCCCTAGTTTAGCCTTTACTTTTAAAAGCCTAGGTTAATACAATATCTCCAGTATCCTTCTAGAGAAGATAACAATGTACCTGTCTCATGGTAATGATCACCTGAAAACACCAATTGGTTTTTCTTTTTGTCTAACTTTCACTTGTCAAAAAACTTATCTCCAGTGAGTTTTTAATTCAAACATACAATAAAGTTTACAATATCAGTAAATTCAGAAGAATAATAAAATGTCTGAGTATATTTGTTCTATTCTAATTTGAGGATTAGGCTAGATTGTTTCTAATGATGTAGAAGCCACTAGAAGACACTGCAAGCACCAGTTTCCAGAGAGCAGTGTTTTGATTTTCAAGGAAACACAGGTAACATCTCAATTTCTTTCTATTCTTGGAAATTCCCTATTCTATGCTGGGGACTCCCAACAAGTTTGCCTGAATCTATTGCAGTTGGAATATGCTCTCCAAGGATATCACATCTGCCACTGTGATCTCCTTTAAACCACATCATTCCCTGGTCCATGTCTGTTTGCACCATGCAAAACCCCTGACAAAGGAGGAGTCTGCAGTCATTTCTCTCCAATCTTACAGCAAAACATCTTCATTTACTCCTTCATAACTCAGTTTTACCTAATGGTTTTGGGTCTTGCTTTTTGTTTGCCTTGTTTTTTTGTTTGTTTGTTTGTTTGTTTGTTTTTGTTTGTTTGTTTCAAGTGTGGAAATTAGCCCATTACAAATCTACACCTCATAAGCTAAGCTTGGCCTATTCTGCTGTCTTTTTATTTCCAAGAGTTCCTGCCATGGTATACAACTGGGATACATTTGTTTTGCCTCAAACAGACACGAAGTGAAAGTATGGTATCTGAGATGGAATACAAGATTATGATCTTAAAATGTCAGCAAAGTAGATTTATACTGTGATAGATTTATACTGTGTTGTAATAATATTGGCTATGGCACTAGTGCACTTCATTGTTCTCCTTACGACTTTAATCTTCAGAATGAGACACCACAGTTAAAGTTGGAAATTGCTAACAGTGCTGGCCCAAGCAACACCATCAATTTTGAGCATACAAAGTAGGCCTAATAGGCTCACTCCCTACCTTTTTTTTTTTATTATTATTTCAAAAAATCTGACTGCCCATTGATTATCTTACAGGTTATAGGGTTTACATAAACATGAAATATTGTGAGTGAAATCACAGATAGTGAATGAATCAGCTTGAAGAGGTTTTTGGAAGTCAGAGGAGTGGCTGGCCATCTCAAGGACACTTATTTCCTCAAGGATCTTAGTGCCAGTATAGTTTACTGTCATTTTTCTCAGAATACTCCATGCATAAAAATTCCCATGTCAGTTTTCATATAAAATAAACAGATAGATACTTAAATTGGGTTATTGGCATATGAGTAAAGGTCCCAAATTCTTGGGGTTATGAATGATGATAACAATGCTAGGTGACCTGACAATAAAATCTTGTGTGCAGAGAAATGGAATGAAGCAGTGATCACTAAAATAAGCAGACTAGGATATTTCTGGGGAGGAGGGAGTACTTTGGAAGTCAAAAGTCAGCACAGCTTACAGTCACACAGCATTTTTCTCTTAGAGAAATTAAAACGGAGACTAGTTCCTAAAGATCTGCTATAGCTTTCTAAGAAGTAAGACCTATAATGCAATAAGTTTACTTGATGTAAAAATGTAATGTTAGAGCTGATTAAGTATAAAAATGTAATGTTAGAGCTGATTAAGTATAAGCATAAGAAAATTTGGTCCCAAAACACTGTCAAAAGTACCTCAGCCAGCATTACTTTCAGATGGTACTTTTTCAAATCTTCTTGGTGACACAGATTTCAGGCTCATGACACAGCTACCTAGGATGTTTTTCATCACAAGAAGAAATTTAAAGCCTTTTCAATTCTATGTTGACAACTGGTTTACTCTATTACTGTAATTTTAGTGACTGAGACAGAAATGCAGACCTTTATAGGCCTTTTTTGCCTCTTCCTTGTCTGGAAGTATTTAAGTTCCCTAACTGCACAAATTTCTAAGTTACATTTGTTAGAGTTTACTCTTATGCCATAACGTACAAAATCAACAATGAGTGGAAAGCGTTGCTTTGCAAACTTCCTGCTTGCCAGACTGTCATTAGCTAACCTCAAGCATGTTTACTCTTTTCTCTACACTTACATGGTTCCTGAATCAAAACATACTGGTCAAACTACCACATAATCACTAAACTTCTGATGGTGAGAACCCCTCCTAGACCACAACTACACTGGAAGCAAACAAACGACAAAAAACACCACATACACATCAAAACTCAAGCATTACTTTGGTTATGTTAGCTATAACAACATCTACCAAAGTAGTGCAATAACAACCCTAGAACATCAGGAACTACCAAAAAAAAAAAAAAAAAAAAAAAAAATAGAAGAGCTCCCCTCCCCGTGCCCCAATAGCTCAACAGTTAGAGTAGGTACCTTCTGTAGACCAGAGTTCATAACCCTCCCTGTTTCAGTCTGACAAAGGGATTTAAGTCCAGTTTGTCACCCTCCTGAGAGCCTGCTGTAACCATTAGGCTATAGCACAGTCCGAGGTAAATCTTGCACTCCCTCCAGCTGACACTATTCCATTTGGTATAAATAATTAAATGAAGAAGGACGTGAATCTGACTTTCCCACATGATTGCCCTAACCACCAGGCTATAGGGTCAATCTCTCATCCCTTCTTTTTCCCTCAGCTTAGTTAATATTTAATTGTTTACACAAAGTGGAACAGTTTTAATAGGAGAGAAATTCTGAGAGACAGAATTCCCAGTAAGCCAACACTAGGGACACTTTCCTGAGAAATGGGAGAACTACCACCAACTCTCATTTTCAAATCAGGGAATCAAGCCTGCCTTGTGGGGTGGGCAACAGCTCCTTCTAATTTTGAAAAATGAAGCATTAACCGTAAATATTCTTTTTTTTTTTTTTTTGTGATAGATAAATAAATAGTGTGGTTTAGGCACCAAACTGCAGGAGATGGCCATCAGTTGCAACTCCTAGCTGGAGGAAAGGGGATGACAGGCTCATAGCTGAGCATCATGTCTATTTTTAGCACTTCCTATCACTTACCATTCCTGGTTTGCTGTTCAGCTCTTTGCCTTCTGCATAGCTTATCTTCAGGCACCTAACACAGCACGTGTTCATAAAGCATGCAGAGACAGAAGCCAGAGTGCCTGACTCTGTAAGGCGGGGTGATGCTTGTGAGGCAAAGGAACAGGGCAGCCAAAACTGTTTGTGATTTATAAATCAGTCTTCAATATATTTGCACTAAAAATTCCTTTGAATTTTCATTCCTCAAAGTGTTCCTCAAATTAGGTTTGAGTTCTGGGGCAGAGGGCAATACCAGTGGGAGTAAAGCTGTTTTATGTGATATTTTAAAATTCAGATTGATTGTTCTGTGGGACACTTTAGTAGAGCTGCTACTGTCAGCTGTTCAGGAGCGGATGTTTTTGAGATGTGGAAAACAAACCTCTGCAAGCTTGCAAACACTTTGTTGTTTGCCCCTTGGGCGCATCTGGCAGAGACACTGCTGCTGCTGACACGAACTCTCAGGTCTGATCTCGCTGCTCCCAGGATGAAACAGTTAGGTAAGTCTGATGTGAGGGATCAGGAGTCAGCTTGAAGCACAAGGAGAAATTGTCTTTTTCTGTGAAATATTTCTATGAAATGAGACCAGAAAAAGCAAGCACACAGGGATTGGATGATATTTTTTACAGTAGGGACAAGTGAGCTGTCTTCCCCCTCCCACCACTTTCATCCTTTCTTTTTCTCTTTGACAAGGTCTGTAAATATGACAACTAATCTCAGAAAGTAGTGCACAGAAGACTCATTCAAAAAGGTCCAAAGGTTCACATAACTCTTTTGTGTTAATATTATTCACGTTTCATTTTATTCAAGTTATTTCCTAACCTGTTTTGAATGTTCTCTTTTCACATTCTTTCCCCAAGCCAAAAGGTACACAATAACTCAGGTATTTAAAACATAGGAAAGTGCATTATATAATTTTACACAACTTGAAAGGACTACTGGCCCTGTGAAGAGACTTATGATGCAATTAATGCTGGGTAAAAAAAAAAAGTAAAATAAAAGGACATATATTGTGAGACTTAATCTAACTAATGCTTTTCTTTATTTCAAGTCTGACCACCAATTATTTCACAGGCACATATGTCTGTAGAGAGTCCTAATCCAGTCATTTTAGGAAGCCTTAGCTTGAGCCCCACATGTGACCTTAGTTCAGTTTCACAAGATCTTTCTCAAATTCTCATATATATTTGACCCTACAAAAAAGAAAGAAACTACACCAAAAGCCCAACATAAAAGAGGATATAATTTCTGTATGAAGCATTCTTGCTCAATCCTTTCAGGATTGCTGTACTGAAAGAGCCCAATGTACTTTTCACATAATTCCAGCAGACTTTATGGCAATTGAATGCTGTTATCTTCTTGTGAGAGCTTCCTCTAAACTCAGACCACTCCAGTCTTGTCCAATAAATCATTCCTCATTTCAGGTGTTTTGAGGTCATATCCTTAAAATTGGCCTCAATCTATTCTGTCATTTTACCTACAAATGCTGACCATAACTGCCTTACTCAGGTTTTTGACTCACACAGACAAGATATTCAAGAATCATTTTGAGTTACACCAAGACTATGGAAGCTGTGTATGAATAATTTGCTGACAACTCCTTCATTTCCCAGAATCTCCCATCTGATAAAAACCGCCCCATTCATTCCAGTTTCAAAGAAGCTTTCTGGCAATCTAGGGAGCAGAGGGCCCAAATTTTCCTCTCTAGCAAGTGCCCAATGTCTCAGTGTGTTTTGGTTTTGCTGTCTAAAAAGTCATTCTTAAGAAGAAAATTGGGCCTCCAGTGAAGCAGAAAGATGCATCTGTTGACATGTCTATTGACCCAAAAACTGGAGGAAGGTGCCTGTGTCTCTTGCAGATTTGCCAGATATAGCTGTAGGTTTTCTGTACAAACCTGTTTCACCTCACCTACTTTGTTTTCCCTAAGAAAGAGAGGGCTTTCAGAACAACATATCAAAAACTATAAGCCATACTTCTTGTATCTCTTGCCTTAAACATCACCTTATTTTTGTGTCCCTTTTTAAACTGTGGGTGAGATGGCAGAACCCAGAGATGCCTCTATACATTTTCAGCACTTTCCTTGGATATCCCGGTGCTTCTGGCACAGCACTGCAGGGCCACTGGTGGTAGGTCTGAAATACAGCCTGTTCTAAGCTGCTTATAATGCTTTCAAAAAGAGCTTTCCTGTCCCTATTCAGGCTTCACCTCTCCACAGGAATGTTTGATCCGGACCTCAATTCCTTGGTTTAATTGCTGATTGGGAAGAATACAAGACCTGCCTTGCCCTTCTACACAGTGCTAGCTCACTTGAAAATACTTTCTACATTTACCTCAACGGTATGAACTGCTTTAACCATGTCAGGTAAGGCTAATTATTCCTACACAGCCTAACCTACGTAGCCTATCAGATCTTTCCTGATATGTTATGTACATACGGCAATTATTGCATACAATTACAGACGTATTGGGTGAAATATTCATTAAATCTAAGAAATAATATCAAATTTAGAAAATAAAAACATATAAATATATGGTTCCTCAGTCAAAATAAATATGAAATTTTGAGGGGGGAAAAAAGAGGAATAACACTCAGTAACAGAAAAAAAGTCAATAACTCTGGCAATCATCCACCAGCATTGAAGAAACAAGAAGTAATTCATTTCAGAGTGCTTCTTCCCTCTCACACTTTCCTGTATCTTCTTCTTCTCACCTCAGCACTCACATCAATCTCTTGCCTTTCAGCACTCTACACACACACAATACATTCCTTCAGGGCAGCACACAATTCCCTTACCTGTTTTGACAAGAAATGCACATTGAGTCACATGCCAGAGGCCATGGTTACAAGAAAGTCGCAGGTCAATAAAGATCACTTACATTTCCTATGAGCTTTTTCATCCTCTTTTTCCCCTCCGGGAGCCAGGGCCTCAGAAAGGAAAAAAAAAAAAAAATGCCAAGGGCCCCTTTGTCAAGTGCTTAAAAAAATATCCCCAAAACCCACCATTGGATGCCCCCCTCAACCTCTTGTTACCTTGCCTTAGGGAAAGTGGCCTTTTACTCTTGGCCTCCTTCACCTTGAAGGAGTTCTTCATCCCTTCAAGAAGTTGGTCACTGACTTATCTCTCTCCCTTGATGATGTACAAGAAAGTAGAAGAGATTAGTCAGTATTCTTTTAAAACCGTCTTTTACAAGGAAGCCAATAAAATGATCTACATTGTATCACAGTTCAACATATCTGACATCTGTTCTGTAATAAAATTCACTTCATACATATGCTTCTTCAAGCTCATACATATGCTCCCCACAAGCATCCCCCAGCTGCTCTTCTGAGACATTTTGGTAACATATCTATAGTATTATGCTAGATGTATTGAAGCAGGTAGTCTACTAACTACTTTGAGCAACTCTGCTTGGTAAAGATAGCCCTACACTAGAGCTGCTTGAGTATCTCAAGAATTTGCTCATTTTCTCTAGGAATGTATCTCATGGACTGTGTTCATTGTTCCATTTCAGACCTGGTTTCCACAAACATGGAAGAAATCATGTTCCATTTACACAAATGCTCATGATAAATGGAATTGTTGCTTAACACATTTAGTATATGATTCACAGAATCTTTACGAGAATAAAATAACACTAAGAACTGCATGATAGTTTCACTGAACTTTTCACTGGAAGGGCTATACATTCTGAATACCAGATATCAGTAGTGCAAATTATTGGAAAATGTGGACAGCACAGTATCCATCCTAATTTTTGTTCTGTGAACACAGAAGGTGCTTCTTTGTTATCATGTTGATCTGGGTCAGTAGTAAATTTCTGAAGCAGTCTTTCCAGGTTTCCCTGCTGACTGTGATATGGTTTACCCTTCCAAAGGCATTTCAGAGCACATGAGCTCTGTTTCTCCAGGAAGAAACTGCACCGGAAGATACACTGAAGGAACATCCCCAATGCACTCCAGCTGCAATTGGACTTAGAGGTAGTTTGATGTAAAGATGCCTCAGTGTATACAATGTAAATGCCCACACTAGCAGTTTCACTCTATAGATCCTCTCCTATTAGTTCATGCTATTTGCTAATGGAAACATTGTTCATATTTGCTCTTATAGACACCTTTTGATCTCATTCACATGTGTGCCAACAAAAAAACACACATTTAAATAAATCTGTGACAGTTCAGCTGAACCCAGCACATGATGGATTCAACCCAATATTTGTAGAATATTTCCCAGGAAATACCATCCCTTATTCATTATACCTTGATTTTATTACCCCCTTTTTTCAATGTCAAAACAGTGATGATGCTGGTGTATTTAGCAGAAGATATCTCATTTTTTAATATTAATCCAGTGGAAGCAGTGTTTGCATAAATACCTCTTAGAAGTAAAGTACCCCATGGACTAGAAACCCGAGTCTCTGTACTGCTTTTTCTACAGTTTCATTAGGTTTTATATAGGTTTGGTAGACATACCAGGTGCCCAACATCAGAAATACTAGCAAAGTACCTAATTATCACGCATATTAATATTTTGTGAATAAAGGTAGCTAGGGCCAGCACAGACTGCTTTCCCCCACCCCCCCAAGATCTCAGTATGAAACAAAACAACTGAAAGTTAACTTGAATATTTCATAATGTACCGGAACATAAAACATTTAACATGGCTGCTACATAAAAGGATTTTCTGAGAGTTCTGCAGTGATGTCTCAGATCAGACTTTCTGTTTCCATGAGAATAGGAATATGTGGTACCATCATGCTATACCTGTTAGCATGCATGTCTTTATTAGCTGCCAAGTTTTCAAGGTAATTCGCAATAATTTAAATTTTCTAGTATTGAAATTAAGACACATTTGATATCACACAATTGTCTGAGCTTAGAAGAGGGTTCTACTCCTGTTGGGGACCTGAGTAACGTGAAGACAAAGAAATCTATGATACTTCCCAACAGCTCTTGACAGGTTCAGTAGTGCTAGTAGGCAATAGCAGCCTGAGGAGACACTACTGGGAAGCCTGCTGAAGCATTCATCCAGAAAAAAAAAATATTTCTTCCAGGAAAAATAAAATCTCCTTCTCTTTCGAGCATGTGTGTTTTGTTGTCATTCTAGCCTGTGATCTGATAATGTGACTAAATCTATGGACAATATACGAGATTCTTATAAAGAAGTATTCAAAATTAAAGCGGGCATGAAACACTGCTATCCAGCAATTCTGTATACCAACGAAACAGTCAGAAATAAATGAGTTCCAGCAAATCAGAACATGTGCCTTGAGCACACCGGCTATTGGTTTCATACTGACCCAGGAGAAGATTCTTTAGAGGTAACAATAATTTTAATTAAAACAGTCATAATTACTCTCTGGAATGCTGCCTTGACTTATGGGTTCTATGATAGTTTACCAAATACAACACCATCTCCTAAATACTGAAATGCCTTGTCATTCCATGTCTTTTAACTCCACTGCAAATTCCCTCAGATAACTGAAGTCTTGATTATCTGGAAGACAAACTGTCTCATCAGTTTCTAGCCTTGTTACAGATACAAAGACTTGAGCAAAGAAAAAAAAAGCGCATTGTGCTTTGGGAAAGGTTAGAGTTAAGTCTTCTCTTGATTAGAAGCAAGCGACTGACTTTATAAAAGACTGGATTCAATGGGAAAGTACATCCGAGTCCATCCCATCCACCTCTGCAAACCAATGTCTTGGATTTTACACACAGACACAGAATAAGATGAGACCATGAGTGTGGCCAAAAAAAATACAGGGTCAATAAGTCATGGAAAGAATTCATACAGTTTACTCTCACTAGCCATGTGGTTTGACTAAATAAGGTTTTAATACTCACCCATTTGAAATGCTTATTTCCTTATTTTGAAGCAAAAAGAAAGGAAAAAACAAATTTAAAAATAAGTCTTGAGGCAGCGAAGATATTTTCTTCAAGGCTGCAGGAACAGGCAGTTAGAGGCCAGGCATGGTTTCCAGAACCTAGGCAACTATGCCTACTTCTTCTAAATGTGCTCCCCGTTAAACTACCATAAATCCTGAGTAACTCAATCGATTGCAGTTGTAAGTTAATGTAAATGAGGTCAGATGTGTGACCAATAGGTCTCTAAACAATCCTTTACTTGAAAGGTAAAGAAGTAATTTTGTAAATTGTTCCCATTTGATTCTGGATCAATTGAACAAAGCCACTTAGTACTGTTTATGTATTTTTTTGATCAAGGAAGAGAAAACTGGAATAAGGTAACCCACTTGGAGGTTGCTATTCCCAAAGACCTTAAAATAATAATTTTATAAGCACCATCACCAGTGACCTCTATACAATAAAAATGTTTAGAATATGTCTTCATACAAATTCAGTTTTGATTTATTGCGCCAGAGCAGTTACACCTTTTTAGAAGGACTTTTACAAGGAAAATTTATTTTCAAGGTCTCCCATTATTGACCCATAAGTCACAGTACCTTACAAAGTTTGTGGTTATTCTGTTTCAAGAGAAGTGTGAAAAGTCGTCAGAGGGAGTTCCGAGTAATACAGCCTATTAGGACAATCTTATTTTTATTATTTTAGAGTTGCCATTGATGCACTAGAATATCTAATATCATTGTTAAATTTACATAGTTAAAGATCTAACCAGTAGTTGCTAAGTCTTTAATTCATATAGCATAAACTTTTATGGAAATATTTAAGCCCTGTATACACTTTGCCAGGATCTAGACATGAAACTGAATTACTTGTGTAAAATTGATCAATCTAATTGCTCCCTGAGAGGTTCACCTGAGAAGTTGCCTTTACTTACCACTCTTAACATTGTCAGCAAGGGCTTTTGATTTAAGACTGATTGGAATAGACAAAAGTGTATTTAAGAACCCAAAGGGTTAGACAATGTTCTAAATCAGAAATGTGTCAAACACTTGCAATCTCTTGATCCTATCATTTTATACTTCATAAGGGTCCCTTTTGAGACAAGTTTATGTGTCCCAACATATTTGGAAACGTTCCTTGACAGAACAAATTCTTTGAGGACATAAATCAAAACTACAGCTGCTCCCCTAAAAGCTGTCAGTGATAATAGCATCAGAAATTGGATTAAATAAGTCCTGTTGAGAGACAGTATGTCCATCTCTACATTCAAAACACATACCAATTATCAGAGAAACCTTTATTCCAAGAGCGGGGAACAGGCAATGAGGGGGTATAATAATGCTTTTCAGCATACAGGAGCCCAGCTCAGGAGCTTTCCCAGAGCAGAACTCCTCTTGCTTTGTGTAAACCTGAGCATCCTTCTTTGAATAATGTAAGCATAAAACCCTAACTCATTCTAGAGTGGTAGGAATAAAACCCAACTGTGATTTCATCCAAGGATGGAGAGGACAAACACATTAATTCACTCCAAAAACAGTAATCTGTGGTATAGCAACAAAGGAGAAAGAATTTTACACAGAAGTGGTAAATATGTAATGGGATTTCAAGGTGACTGTTTTGGCTGCCTCCCAGTGCACTGTTTTTCAGTTTTTAGAAAAGGGTTGCAAGCATGTAGCAGGGATTTATACTCATTCACTTTGAAGGGGAAAAATGTCAAAGCCTAAACAGACAATGCAACACTAGGGCTAAGTTTATTTTCTTTAGTTTTATAGTAGAGCTCCCTGTTACATTAGTTTCAGTGTGAAACAATTTTTTAGCTATTTCCTACTACTGTTGGTGACTACAACATCACTATCATGGCTAACACACTTGGCCATTACCCATCAGTTTTGTTTTTCTTTTTACCTTGTGCGATACTGTTTGCACAAAAAGCAAAGATTTTGGGGGAAAATTCTGCTCTGATTGTGAGACATGACGAGAAGCTTATTTGTATGACGTATTACCGCTTTCCCTTAGATTTCCATTTACTTTGTCAGAGTATTCTAGACATAATGGATAATAGAACAGATCATTACAATTAACATTTAAACATCATAAATATGAACATAAATCACAGGTACAGAATACAGGTCTTGTGAACTGTCTGTGTTGGGTTGTGCCCATGACAAACAGGGTTTTAGGACATGCTTGGCTTTCTGCTCATACAGCTACCTAGGAAGGGCTGGATGTGTTGCACTTCAGATATGGCTTTGACTTTTCTCCATGGCCCAGTGATGATAGGCCTCAGTATGCCACATCGCTGTTATTACTGAGCTCTGCTGTGACACAGTTGTGTGAACGGAACTGCTCAGCCCTTCAGTCCCCTCTCTATCACTCTCCCCCTCAGTTAGCGATGGGGGCAAAATGCCCATTCCCACATAATGCACCACAGTGCCTGCTCCAGCCCCTTCTCCCATCCTCTCCTCTCACAGCAGATAGCTGTTTACCTCTGGGAAGTATTCATGCCTAAGGCTGATTGCCTCTGCACTAAAAATAATTCTGCTTGCGTTAAGGAACCTGCTCTGCTCTTCTAAGATAAAAAACAAGCATCAAACGTACATTTGCCAAAAATGTCCATGATCTGTGTAATATTTATAGCACTGACAACTTAACTGTAAGTTTTAGGATAAAAAAAAAGAAAAAGAAAAAAGAATTTTTACAGATAAAAAATCCTTTACACCTTTGTTTAGTATCTATCAGAATATACAAAGTCAGGAGGATGAAAGAGATTGTTATCCTTAGCTATGATGTATGCTTTAGGCTCAGAATCAGCAAGTTGATAAAACAGTTATTTCTGAAAGCATACACTATCCAAATTCTACCTTATATCTTCAGGGTCACAAATCAAATGCTCATTTGCTACCCAAATGGAGATTCATTATTCTGACTGAAACAAACAGGATTACTTGTTTATCAATTCAAAAGTAATCTATTTTTTTTTTATTTACCAATATATTACATTGTTGAGCAAAGAATTATCTTTCAATTGTTTATACGCCTCACTATTTAAGAGGATTATTATTGTAGAATAATCATCTTGCTTTAATTACCAAGAGGAGAACCACATCATTTTATTAATTTTAGGATTTATGCCAAGCTGGAAGCAGAATATAAAACACAGAATCAGTCAGTAGCTGACAGCAGCTTTGTTAACACTTCTACTAAATCTTTATTGGGGAGAAAAAAAAAAAACACAAACAAAACTAGAGGCAGAAGATGAATATATATTTTTCTAAATAACTCAAGCAGTCTCAGCAAACAGTATGAACACACATTGTTGTACTGTACGTACCTGAGGCACAAAATGTATACACATCTTTTCTGGATTACTAAGAAGCCAAAGTGACAAAGCATTTCAGTGGATTAGAGGCAGGGGTAGCGCTGCAGGCTGCACTGCCCTGAGCAGAAGGCAGGAGCTCAGCCAGCCTGCACGCAGCTGCTGAGTCAATCTTTGCCAGTTCCAGCCTCCAGAAGGAACAGACCAGCTTCAGCAGCCTTCAAGAAACAGCTACGATTAACTTAATGCTGATGGCCAGCACCTTCCAAAGCAGTTAAGCAAACACACTTGTTTTACTAATCCTTCAACTTATCTTTTTCAGGCGGTGGTTGTATTATCTCGGAAATGCGGCTGCGTCCTGCACCTGACTCAGCTCAGGAGACCACCTTCTCCTCTGGTGTATTCAGATTGGTGTGGTGACTAGTTTGATATATCTGTGTCACCAGTTATAGGATCAACAGTAACCAAAAGCAAACTCTAAACAGCAGAGACTACAGTTAATATGCATATTTATTCAACCGCTAACCAAATAAGTCTGTATTACTACTGCTTTTAAAAAAGAATAAATATTGCTATCTATAAGCAGAAATCAAGCTACTAACCCAAATGACATATAATATAATCCTATTATATTCCTCTAGAAATATAAAAAGTAATGGCCATAAAGACTTAAACAAAACCTTAATTTTTCCCCATTGTTTTTTCTTGTCTTGGTTGTTTTATCTAAGTCTTTCTCAATTATTAGATTTTTGGAAGGGCATGTAGAATTCAGGATTGGTGTCTTTCTTTCTCTCTGCTTCATAAAATACTCTCGACAACCTGTAAAAGACAGCATTTCAGTGGCTTACTAAATCCCAGCAGCTCCAGTCAGCTGGCTGACTCTGAGGAATTGGTGTAACTGCACCCATCTTCAAAAAGAAAGGCATTAAAAACCCAGTATTTTTTAATCCCTATTTAGAGCCAACTTCTGAATGTCATCTCCTGTTGTATTGTATACACACAGGAAGGATCTTCTAGGACAGAGACAAAAGAGTTGACTTTTTTTTAATTTTCGACTTCAGCTCAAACCCTGTTAGCCTCAAGACTTCCATCAAGAAGGGCTGGACTATGTCAGGTTAAAATGGCAACTGCTTAGAAGAGGTTGGCACTAGCTGCTGCAGGCTTTCCCTTTAAAGACATTTATGCTCTCTCCAAACCTCCAGTTCTCTTAAAATGCAGAGCAAATGAATTAGATGAGAAGCAACAAGATCTTTTTCTATATAAAAAGAAACTGTCCTTTAAAATATGAGAAATAGTGGTGTTGTGCAGTAAAATCCCATAAAAACCTCCAAAAGATGTAGTCATAGAATCATAGAATCATAGAATGGCCTGGGCTGGAAAGGACCTCAAAGATCATCAAGTTCCAACCCCTTCTACCTCTTTTTCCACAGCCAGTTAATATGTACTTTCTGCTAAACAGGAAAATCCAATTATGCTTAGTATTTGAAAATGTTAAGAGAAATGTTTACTTCACACTCAGAAAATTAAGAATGAATAAGAATTTTTGTTTCATAACCCCTGTTAGGGTTTATAATTTACTAATTGAAAGTTAAAACTGAAGTTTGTTTTTTAAAAGACGTTTTCCTCAACTATTGCTTGTGTTCATTGATTTGTTACTTTATGGTTGCTTATGATTGCTGACTGCTGGCATTGATTTGTATATGTAACATATTAGCAAAGAAAATATAACTGAAGTATTTTTTCTGATTAAAAAAAGTAGTATGTGATCTTTGCAAAGAGATAGAGGATTAACAATTAGTAATTCAAGGCCTCCTAAATTTGATGGTGTAAGCTAAGGTCTCCTTTGTACTCCTGATTCAGTCCTTGAAAATATCATATTCTGGGAAAGTCTGTTTAGTAGTAATCAAGCAATCCAAGGGTATAATGAAGAGAGATGAACAAATAATTCACACTGAATAATTTACTCAAAACTCGTTTCAAGCTCTTAAGTGTCAATGAGCAGATTCCTTGAATTTTATTTATTCAGAAACACTCAATATACATTATTTTAACTGTATACATCAAAAGTTCACTAAGTGTATCTGATTTAAAAAATGAAAGTCATAGAGCTAAACTACAAATAATTGCACAAACTCTATATAATTTTTTTCTGATTCTCCAATAAATCAAGAAAATAGCGAAGCACCTGTCATTAAAAGTAGAACTAAAAAAAAATCCAAGATATTGAACCTCTTATCTAGTATGTAAAAGTAAGTAATGTTAGAAAAAAATACATTGTCTCCCTCTCAGACAATGACGCCCTTAGTCAAGAACAAAATCCTTGAAGAAACAGGAAACAGTAAGATTCACCGGTGCAAGGTTTTAATTTGGTACTCTCCTACCACATCCCCAAATCATGTAGGTGTCCATTTTTGTTTTTTCAAAAAGTGTATTTATATTTTTCTTTGACTTATTTAGAATAAAATATTCAGAATAGAACAGAATATTTCAGTTGGAAGGGAAATACAATGACCATCTAGTCCTACCATATTTAAATACCTCTGTGCCAGTGTTGTGAGGAGGAACAGGGAACACAGTCCTCCTCTCATATGGAAGCAGCCAGTATTCCAACTCTTTAAAGTACACACATCCTTTTATTAATTTCGCTGGTATGAACTTTTGACTAGCAGTTTTGTTGAGATGCACAGTTAATTGTGTGGTGTGTAATGATGAGTTTCTTATTTGATTGTGTAGCATCTATAGTAAGACCAAGTTTAAAAAAAGGTCTTACAGCTAAATCCAGCAATATCTGCTATAGGTGACAGGCACCTCTTTCCTTCTATGTCGTTAAATTTATTTTAAGTTTTCTCATACTTAGTTATATATAGACAGTTGTCAAAAGCTATGCTTCACCTTGCATGAATATCTACAAGTATCTTCAACATGGTGGAGCAAAAAGACCTGCCTGTGTTCCCAGGTGTATTTTGAGCCTGAAGTTGGCCCTCTGCCTCAGTGATTATATTTTTGTTGGTAAATAGACTAAAGCTATATCAAGTTATGCAAGTGACTTCTATTCACCCATTTAGCTGCTGCACAGACAAATATATGCAGGTTTAATATCTTGGCTATCTTACACAAAGAGGTACAAAACTGAGTCTTATAGCATTTAAATATTATCCTAAAATAGTAATTATAGAGCATTCTTAAACCTTTCTCCTACAGAAAATGTTGTTTAACTGTACAGAGAGGCAACATTTTATTAAAATAGATGGATCTTTTCTGTATGTGTCAAACTGATATCCTGTGACAAGACATTGAGCTATGAATCAACATTTAACATTCATTGACTGAAATTCTAGAGGTAAGGCCCAAATTTGCTTATGGTCAAAGGCAACCCTCCTCACCTCTCCCCCCAACCCTGCCCCATTCCACAGATTAAATTATATAGAAATTGTTCTGTTAGAAAAGTATGAAAATAAAATACCAGCAAATCAGATGGCACCAATATACTTACTTAAACCCACCACAGTAGAGAACATTTTCAAGTGATTATACTGTTACCTTAACCTAGTGATAACAAAATGGATGCCAGCATTCAGATGTTCAAAATACTGAGCTCTATTCAATACAGAAACGCAAATATAAAGTTTTTCTAGTCCTTGCTAGTGCTTTGGAATCCTAACAGGATGTTCTAAATGATGTAGAAATAAAAACTACCAACCATCTGGAATAGAAGCCATGCAGAGAAAAACTTTACAGTCACATTTAATTGATTTTAGTTTATCGACTTTAGCCTTTTTATCCTTGGAAATACTGTTGTTTTGTTTATTCAAACAAAACATATAATAAAAATTAAATGGTCAAAAAAAATCCATACTAAACATTGTCCTCAACAGGGCTTTATATAGTATCCTTTTCTTTTTCCTTGTTTTTCTTCTCTATGCTTTTTTAAAAATTACATATATTTTATCTGGTTTAGCACTACTGCACTCATTATCTAACCAAAAAGCAGATTAATTCCTAAAATTAGGTTTTAAATTTTTCTTTGGAGGTCAGATTTAATTGTATTCTGAAAATTCACCTTATGATATTTCAGCTTAGTGGTATTATTTAACTTCAGAATAAATCCTGTTGCAGTTTCAGGTTGAGCCCTTTGTTGGGAGTCTAGTCTTATTTAAAAACATAGGACTAATAATTGTGTAATCTGGGACCCATTTCCTGTTCTGTTGCAGATTTTCTGAGCAATCATTTATATCCATTCAGGCCCGATCTGATGAAATGAGCTATGGAACACTTCCTGCGGGACTCAATCAGCATATTATTTTACTGGCACGTATAAAATGTGGAAAATAAACAGTACGTCTCAGATAAGTTGTAAACATTTATTAAATATTTTAAATTGTTGCAAGATTTTTAAGATGCACAGTATTACAGGAGTGATTTTAGTACTTAATGTTTGGGGTTTTTTTTCCTCTTTCCCAGTCACTTTACGGATAAGAAATCCCTTCAGCTATTCATGAATCCAGATGACAAAACAGGTAGGTGAATTTGTGGTAAAAGTTGAAAACATTATTGGTGTTGCCTTCTCTATAATCCAGTTCTCTAATACAAGAAAAATACATAAACCTTATTAAGCCTGCAGGGACAGTATATTCCTTGTCTTCGCTAGAGATACAAGAAGCTGAAGAATAATTACTCATGGAACGATTTCTAAGAATGTATTTTTTTTTAATTCAGGGAAAATTACTTCAGTTTTATGAAAAACAAAAATCAATATATTTTTAGTAAAAAATATTTTCCTCTTGGTATGTATTTAGCATATGTTCTCTGAGGATGCACAGTTGTTTTCACCAAAGTCATCATGGACCTAGAGTGTCTTTTCCCCAGAAACGTGGTTCTCATTTAGTTTATCTACCTCATCCTTTCCTTGGATAAAGAGGGACAAAGAAACATAGGAAACTCTATGCAACAAACATACATTTCTTCTTTTTTCAAATTCGGCTTTTAAAATAAAACTAGCCAGAAATGTATTTGATGACCATAAAATTTATCACATACAATTAATCTACCATCCAATTAGACTAACAATGAAGCGATACAGGAAGGTAACGTATTGAGATTGAAAAATCTTTTTAATATTCAAACTACAAAGTTGCCCTAAAATGGGCCACACGGTATTATGGCAAACTTTCTCAGTCTTTTAATTTTTGCTTCATGTATGTTCAGTGCCAATTTTTTCAATTCTCTTACCTTTGAAAAATATTTCCACTGATCCAACTTCGGATTGGGAGGTAAGGCAGTAGCTGTGGAGCTAGACAACCCTAACAGTTTATGCACACACACACATATATATATATGTATATATTTGTTTTCTGTTATATAGAACTGACAGGTCTCCAGGCTAAGCAGTTCAAGGCTGATTTCCACAATACAGTGCTGTAACCCCTCAACAAGTTTTCCTAAGGCTTGCAGTATATTCGTGCATCCATACAAAGACTGGTCAAAATAAAATATTGCTTTAAGCTGTATAAAACCAAAAAGTGTTTCCTGAAATGTTACTGAAATGTGCTCCATGGAAGAACACTTGAAAAATATCACAATGCTTTCCCAAGTTTGCCTTAGCGAGTGCCAAACAATTGAGGTGTGGGTCACACTGATTATACTGTGTATAGGGAAAGTCTTTAGAACAATGAAATAATTGAAAATTAGTTCTCTGATATTCAGGGAACTACCCTCTGCTCTGTTGTGCTGCTTTCCTGCCAGTGTAACTGCCAGATAGTTAAAGGACTCACGTAAAATGGATAGTGTGGAAAACATGGTGTTTCCAAAGACCTTTGCAGCTTGATGTCAGTTGCAGTTTCGTCACTGCCTGAACCTGCAGCCATCAAAGCCAGTTCAGCCGTGTTTTCAGTTCCCAGAAGTGATGGAGAAAACAGAGTCTGACCCAGTACAGAAGAGCTACTTTTGATATTTGGCACTGATAACGATGGACATGGTAATGAGATAAAAGAATAAAACTTCCCACTCTGAGCGAAACGTTTGGGGCGCTTGTCTAATCAATGACTCAATTGAATCTGTTAAAAGAGCCTGAGCCCTCTGAGAAGGCTCCGATGTGGTCTGATATTATCGTGCTTGAGAAGTCAAAGAGGTGTTTTTTATTTTCTCTACAGAGCACAAGAAAAGGAATTTGCAGGCATTCACTAACAATATGTTATGGTTTTGAAACCAGGACAGAATAGTATGTACGTTGCTTTCTCCATCATAAACATTTGTTTTTATCAGATAACAGAGGAAAGCCCAGCTGGGAGATAGGCAGGGAGTCAAACAGACTAAAAGGGATCCCTGGAGGTTTAGTGATGTTCAAGCAGATGGGGGAGGAGGGAAGAGAGGGCACGAGCAGATGGGAGGGGGGAGGAGACCAGAAGCAGAGCAGATGTGGGGGTGGGAGAGGGCTAATTTTGGTTAAAGACAAAGGAAGACATATGAATTAAATTTGTAATTTACATCTAGAATTTTCTTTTTCTTATAAACACACTTTTTGTGTCTTACACTAGAGGAAAGTTTGAACAGACTGCAAAACATAAAAGAAAGAACAAAATAATATCAGTGTCACTTGAGCAAACACTAGAAAGTGGAAGGGTCTGTAAGAGTTTCTCAACCATGAAGTTTTGTCTCTAAAAAAACCTGGAAACTGAAGGTTCCCACCTGTACTGTATTCCGCTGCACAAATTATACATTTGGAAAGATGTGAAGAGCAAAATAATAAAGGGGAGACTTATGTATGTGGATAATGAACTAATCTTTGAATTTTCTGAATTAAAGACTAGGAATAATAAAATTTGAGTTAGTCAGCCATGAGTGAATTACACATAGGTCTTCCCTAAATAAATAATAGAAAGGTATAACCCAGAACATTTTCATTTCCTATGAAGCCACCCTCTATATTCTGTCTAGTTCTGTATTTTAAAGTTGCATTTCATTGCTGTGCTTCCTGGCAGGGTGTATAGGTTGTGAGTGAAGTCTGACGGAGAATGCTGCAGCTGAAAGTTAATTAGCGTGTTGGCAAGCTGTCAGCTAGACTTTTGTCTGTTTGCTTTTCGTACAGAAATGAATGAGGGTGGATTCCAGAGGTGTCTGAGTACAATTAAGTATCTCACTTTCTAAAATAAATATTTTATATTATGACATGCTTTTAGGAATCAGCCAGAATGTATCTGTTGACTGTATTTTCCACTGGTATCCTTAAATGTAAATATATATAAGTAGGTAGAAAAGATGTGGCATTATTGCATCTGTTTGGTGGAGCATAAAGGACCACATTCTGTGTTTCATTTAAACACAGAATAATTCCGTGTAATCCACAAACCTGCTCCAGGTTTGCAGATTCTGTCCCAGAGTAATTAGGCCTAATTTAGTTGTTGGTTATACAGCAGCCGGGTCTGTGCAAGTTGTTAAAAGAACATTCCCAATTCTATGTTGAAAAACTGCTAGAAATCATGGAACGTGAAACATTCTACACTGAGTAATAAACCTTCACCCACAGTAATTGTATTGTGTCTGTCTGAGCTGGAGTCAGTCTCCCCACAGCAGCCCCCCAGAGCGGAGTGCTGCCCTGGCAGCCAGCAGGGGGTTTATAACACAGCTTGGGAGGGGCGGAGCCGGGACAGCTGACCCGGATTGGCTGTTCCAGACCATGTGACCTCAGCTCAGCCAGAACAGCCAAGGGCAGGGAGGAGGAGGGGGCATTGGTTGCTGTGTTTGTCTCCAGGAGCAAGTGCTACACATCCTGAAGCTCTGCTTCTCTGGGAAGTGGCTGGACGTCACTTACTGAGAGAGAGTAGAGAATAAAACATCTCTGTTTACTTTTTGTTTCTGTGCATGGCCTGGGCCTTTGCTTTAATTAAACTGCTTTTATCTTGACCCACAAGTTTTTAATCTTATTCTCCCCCTTTATTTTGCTGAAAGGGGAGGGACAGAGGGGCCTGGTGGGCACCTGGCATCCAGCCAAGGTTAACCCACCGCAGTAATGATGAGGCATGTGACAAAAGGATGGCTAGATTTCACAGCCCAGAATTAAACTGAGAAGCCTGGAGTGGGTGCAGCAGGGAAAAGGGAGGGTTAAAAGGGTGCTAAAGAAAGGCAGCCTTGATTCAGGCTGGATGCCACTTCCATGGGGACCCTCCCTGCCTGTAGCTGTGTTTCATCTGACCAGGGCCAAAGAGCAATTTCTCCATTTGTGCAAAAGGGGGTACTCCTGATATCTCAGTCCTCGTGAGAGGATGGGCACGCACCAGCCCAAACTATCAAAAGGAAGAGTGCTCAACTCTCTTCCCCACTCCTGACTTCTGCACAGACTTTTTGCTTTTCTGTCGTAGCTCTCCTTTACTGAAAATCCCTTGCAGTTCCCCACAGGTTTCTCACAGAGCATAAACCTTAGGTCATGGCTGGGGCAATTGCTGTGGACAGAAGTAGTGTCACAGGGTGAGCAGCAAGGAGACTCTTTCCTGGTGCTTTCCCAGCCCCTGGCCACTGACACTGGTGGACCCTCACAGGTGACCTGCTGCTCCCTTGAGGCTTCTGCAGCACCTGCCCTTACAGTAGAGACTCTTCAGTCTATGGATGACTGCAGAAAGATCTCAGGGTACATTTTAGATTTTTCTTTTTTTTCTTTTTCTTTTTTTTTTTTTTTTTGCACACTGTCACTCATTTGCCAGGTTGCAAAGTTACACTCCCAGGACAGGTAGTCACATTGTTTGACTGAGCTCTGCACACCTCTTTTTCCATGATCCCAGGATTAGTTCATTCTGAATGGAATAATACGATTCCTCCCCTCGCCTCTTGCACAGCAGCTGTATAGAGGACAAGATTATACCCCAACACTGGTGTCAGCTACCATGTCTCTGGACTCCCTGTAGGAATGAGAATCAGCTCCAGAAATCACACAACAAAATTATTTCTATCTTTCCTTCTCTCTAGGAGAGTATATTCACCTTGAGTATTCAGGTGTGCTTCAGGTGTGCCACAAGAGTGCACAAATAAACCTTGTGGAATAGGAAATGACTGTGAAAAGCAAAGATTATGCTGCAGCCCACAGTCTAGGCCTAGTGCTGTTTGTCTTGCAACCAAGATCCTCCAAAATCTGATTTGTCCAGTCACATCTGAGGCCCTAGAAACTCATGTCTTCCTACCACTGCACCCAGAGGAAACGCTGGCCTCCTCAGAGCAGGCTGAGCACCTCTGTTAGTAGAATCAGACTGTCCTGAACTAGTTTATGGCCACTTGGAGGAGCAAGCACAGATTATATAGGTGAGAAAAATCTGCTGCAGACTGGAATGTAATCTGGAGGCACCACAGGATACATTTCCCAACAAACCTGAGTATCTGTTGCTCAAATTTGCATGTGGCCCTGGTGCTGCAGGACAGACAATGTGTATGACTCCAAAACAGGAACTTCCAAGTGCCTTAAAATGACCAATAGTATTCAAGATATATTTTTTTTACTCTTTCTAATATTAGAAATTTATTTTCTATAGTGAAGTTGGCAAACTTCCTGAAACCTCGCAGCAAAGAACGTCACTGAAACACCTAGGCACAAGGAACTCATGTTCTCTTGGGTGCAGTTGTCCTCTCTTACTGTTTGCTTAGCTGGTTTGCAGATTAGCACAGACTCTGGGCTTGATGCTGGTCCCTTTTTGAATCCCATTTCTGCTTTGTTTTGAAGTTCAGTGTGGAAGTGCCAGCTCAGAGCCTTCCCAGGTTGTCTCTGGCTCTTACCTGAAGAAGGAAGGCTCCCTTGTGCCCTCATCAGTACACACATGTGTGAAGTTTAGAGTATTAGTTAATATATTTTTAGAAAGGCTGTAAACTATTTGGAATAGAAATGGTTCCCTAGAGTTCGTATATAAACCGCAAGGATTCATATTCATCCCTAACCCACTAATCCTGCAGTTGTGATGGCTTAAAAGCCTACTACTTTAGAATTCTTTGTGTCTGTATCCCCAGCTGGTCCTTAATTGTTTCTCTTCTATATTTATGCATACACCAGATCATGTGTTGGTATACAATGTCTTTATCACAAATTGATTTAAATCTGTCCGGCTCCAACTCTCAGAATCCATCAGCATAAAGCAAAGCATTTATTTCCTGTCCATCACACAATAGTGCTGAAGCAGTCATGACTTCCAAGCTCCAAAACACATCAGCACATAAATTAGTAAGTGCAATTTATGAGAACAGATTCATAACAAGTACATTTCTAGCGGCATCATACTAAACAGGAATGTTTAAGTCAGGGCAGCTTGTCCCTCCAGATTGTCAGTCATTTTCAATCACAATAAGAAGAAGTGAAAGCAATTTAAGTAAATACAGGAGTTTTTTTGTTTGAGCCTTTTGTTTTAACAAATGTTGCCAAGGTAGAAATGATGCCAACTGGGAACTGGTTGGGGTTTGCCAGTTTGCCTCAGCTGACCCCAAACCATAAGCTTCTGAGAGCACTGAAATAAAGAGAGACTATTGTTAACATTGCTGAGCTTTCCAGAGGGTCCTAAAGAGACCTCTCTTATCTTTTATAAACACCAGGAAGATCTAATCCAAGTGCCACAAGAGAGGCAGGTTATCTTCATTAAAGGGATGAAGAAGTGAACACATAACAGCCTGTAGGATTAATGCTGCTCAAAATAAAACTTACATCCTGCTTTTTGGTATAAGCACCCTGTTAGAACATGTTTCTCCTCAAGTCTAAAGCCCATTAATCCTGTGAAGAGCTGGAAATCCACAATACATGTCATCTAGCTGGCATGAAGCACAAACTGCTCAGGAAAGCTGCTGAAATTCTGATCTAGAATTAGCTTGTGAATGAGACATGGGCAACCTTAGCAGCTTGTTGCTTCTGCTAGCTGCCATCACCAACTGCTCTTCCCTTTTTAGTTCTCTAGTCATTGATTTGGCAGCATGCAGTGTATATTTTCTCTCCCCACCTGCAAAGGTAGAAGTGCCATATGAAATAGCACGGCAAAGGTTAAAGAGGATGTGTGTGCCCTTTAAAAGAGATACACTACCAAATAATAAGGCCACTTTATCAATGTGCAGGCTTGGAGGCAGCTAAAAGCTGTTCTTTAGAGATTTCTCTGATCTTATCCTTGGCTGTGCATCCCAGTTTGCTAGCAGCTGGGAGCTGCAGCTTGAAGCTGCACATGGGCAGCTCTGCAGCCTTTGCAAGGCCTCCGTGCACCCTGGGACCCCACTCATCAACGTCTTGGACACAGCATCCCAAACACCTCACATGCAAGAAAACACAAGGAGGGTTAGAAGGCATCTGATGTACACATCAGAGACACAAAAATGTCTTGCACATCTCTACCAGCCTCAAAGCAAGGCCACGTTCCCAGTCTGGCCCTTGCTCATGGTCCCTGCTGGGAACCTGCTCTCCGTCCCACCTACCAGACTAACTTCTGCCCTTTGCTACCTGCCCTTAAGGCATCAGTGGTTTCTGTTCTGCCTGAAGACATTCCCAGACACCCTCGCCCACAGCTCCAAGATGGGACAGCAAAGGTAACAGAGGCCAGTTGCCAGTCTGACCAGGCTCCCACCTAAAACTACAACAGTCAGTAGTTCATTGAACCCGGGTCCAAACAAGAACACTGATGACTTTCCAGGAAGGGCTAACAAGGACTAAATAGCAGCCTGGTCAGGACTGACTGTTTAATACCCCCTCTACGCAGGAACACTTCTCCCGAAACCCCTGTGCTGTGAAAGGGTGAGGCTGAACACGCAGCAGCTCTCCCTTTTCAACTGCCTACCTTGCCCCCTTTCTACTTCAAACACTTCTCTGCTCTAAGTCTGCTGGGGAGAATAGCTACACTTTGAGAATGATGCTGAGAACAGGATGCTCAGAAAAATTTGATTTTCCTTATTTTATCACTGCACACAAAACCTAAGAACAATTTATATGCTAGACAGCTTACTATACCTCAAAAATGCTGCAACATGCCAGTTTTCCCATTTCTGTTGTTAGTAAGTTCATTCTTGTCAGAACTTGTTTGCATGTTGCTGTGGGCTGTGAGTGGCACACGTTGCTCTGCACTGGACTCTGCAGAATTAAACACCTTGGAGCACGACCTTCCAGATACTTTCAGAAAAGCAAACAAAACAATTCAGGTCAAGACAAATCAGAGAAGAAAATCAATGGAAAAGGAGATGGAAAACAGTCATTGACCTAAAACTCGCACAATAAAATTTGTAATAGCTTGACCCAGGTAACCAGGCAGACTGTTTTAACAACTTTTTTTCCCTTCTCCCATCACCTTTACACAGATGATGTAGGGA
>NW_010146189.1:81425-90251 GCF_000699245.1 Pterocles gutturalis
AGAAAGGACTGTGGGTAGATGATAAGTTATGCAAATTTCACATGTGTATAGTTAAAAAATATTTAATTTCTTAGTGTGGGTAAAGTGTCTGAATTTTAACAATATAGTGGTTTTGGTTGAGTGGTATTTTCCCCCATTTTGTTATTTTAGTACCAAGCACTTTTGTTTTCACATTTAGTTCAGTTCTTTCTATCAATTGGAAATTAAGCCACAGCTGGAATTGGAAAAGGCCAAACCACCAGATTATCAAACTGTAAATAAAGGTTGTTTGCCAGAGAATGTTTTACCTAGCACATCTAGCATTCAGAAAATCTATTTATGCATGCTCTTTGCAGGTGTTACCTTCCTTTCAGAAGAAATTAATAGCTCCCATCCCAAAAACTTAACAGTGAGATGTTTTTGAGCCCATTTTTCAAAGAGCCCATGTCATACAGCAAGAAGTGAGGACTGTTGGCTTTACTCTACTGTTCACAAATAAGACATGATTGTGTACAATAAAATTAATTTTGATGCTGTATACAGGCAGTAGAATTCAACTTATACCGTAAAACCTGCAAAAAGTCAAAATCCTCTCACATTTCTTTTTCTTCTCTCTGTATTTCTGTATATGGATACATGAATTTTACCAGGAAAACATCTTTAAACTAGAATATTTGGATGGAAAAGTATAGTCAAATCATAAATTAAGGAGGAATCTTTTTGATCACTTATTTAAGAGAAATACATTTACATTTTCAAATGCAATGATTTATTGAAGTAGCATGAGTTGAGACAGTGCCAAGGAGATGACTGCTTGCTCGAGTTCATATTTCAGCTTGTGAACACTCATGAATGAATCTTAGAATTTTGTTTTCATTGCTGCTCAGTACTGTCAATCTTTTAATTCTTCACAAAGTTCTAATTACTGGAAACACTTTCTGATTAATATCCCCATGGATTACAGTAAGTGCAAATCAGTATTTAGAAAAGCTAGTGAATGCAATCACCCCATTGAAGCATGACAGAAAAGCAGTGTTTTTCCTGTTTGTCCTTTGCTATCAGTTTGTTTATTGTAATAGCTCTTTTATCTCTGTCTGTATTTCAAACTTGCTATACTCTGTAGTGCTTTTGTACTCCATGGCATTGGATAAATCAATACTTTTCATGTTTGTTTCTGCCTTGATATATATTTGTAAATCCTATTACCATACAGATTGGAGAGCAAAATGCACACCAGAATTAGTCAAATTAATATTTTATTTATTATATTTGCTTCTCATAGTGACTGATTCCATATCTGGTCTTTAGGCTTTAGGATTGGTTAAATCAGTTGGCTTAAAAGTATCCATGACTCTACTCTGTCTGGAAGCTCTCAAATTAAAATACGTTGTACATATATTTTCCCAGTATCTGGCCAGCTCTGTTACAGAGGAGATGCTAATACGTAACACTGAAGCATGCACTTCCCCATGTGCAACAGAAAAGTGACACATTTTCAATGAAAATTCATCATATCTACAGGAAGGCAGAATAATCAAGTTCTCTGCATAGCCTTCTGTAGAGATGCACAGGGAGGCAGCAAGGTCCTCTTTTCCTTTCCAGAAGGCTCAGCTGGATCCTGCACACAGGAACCACAGGATACTGCAGGCTGGATCCATCCAAATTCTTCTTCTAAATCCTCTCATATGGAACTAGTGGAGAATAAAGAGAATACACTGAAGATTAAAAACATCAAACACCACTCTGTTATAGCAAGGGAAGGTTGTTGATAGGAATTTATCGTTGAATGAAATTTAGGTTCAAGAAGAGGAGAAAAAATGTAAAACTGGTGAGCGCTCAAGGTCTTCTTCAGTCCTATAGATACTTTGCTTGTGTATACCCTTAGTCACAACAGCTTTAGACTGCGTTTGTAAAAATGAATTAACAGATGACAATACCATGACATACCCTGGAGACTTCTACAAGTTGAAAGCTCTGGCCTTGTAATTTATGTTTAATAATTTAACACATTAATAATATTTTAGATTTGGATTATTGAACATAAGCATGGAGATTGTTTAAATGAATATTTAATTTTTATTCACCTTGTAAGAAGAGAGAACATGTTTTTTTATTGCCAACAATAAAAAGTAGAAAAAATATTGGTAAAGAAGGTAATTAAGAAAGAGGTTTTTTTCTTTACTAATCATAATGATTACTTTAATATGCAAAACTAATGTGAGACTTGACTTTTTTAAGATGATAAAACAACCTTGGTATAGGAGCTTCAGCACTGAAAGCTGGTGTCTCCAAAATATAGTAAAGATGTTTAACTGAACTACTTTTAAAGACATGATGATTTCCATTTGCACAGTTTCGTGATAATTTATCTGCATCAGCACAAAATAGCATAGATTGTTTTTAATACAGATAGTTACCATCTTTACTTTTCCATTTTCTGAAAGTATATCTCAAGCTTTACACGCCATGCTTCTGCCCAAAAATTTTAGTTTCTTGAAGACCAGTCAAGCTCAGTTTCTAGCTCTTTGCAATCTGGTAAATGTCATCTTGAAATCTGACGTTTGGGGTAAAACTTTGAAAAGTCTCTGCAATTCTTTTTCATATATATAATACTTTTGTTTTTTTACTATGTATTTGTTCTTCTGTTACTGGAGAAGCTATTGGTTTATGCGTATTTTCCTGAAGATTTTTTTTATTTATTCTTGTCCTTAGGATGCAATCAAATCAGCCTTTGCAGAACAGTATCTTATTTTTAATACTGTTTCTCTGAAGGTATTATTTGACTGAATTTCAACTCACTGACCTACCTTTCTTTAGAGTTTAGAGACACTTTAATTTCCACCTTTTGCCTCAAGCTCATATATTTTTAGCTTTACTTGGTTTTAGTTTCTATAATTCTTAGAAATTGAGGAGTATTTTTCTTTCCAGTCCTCTAAACACTGAAACAACATTCCAAGAGAAACTCTAGAACAAATACCATCCTTAAAAGTTTCGCACCAGTGTTTACAACTAATTACTGTTAAACTAAATAGCTTGTGATGCAGTATGCCAGAAATCGTGCATATCTTTTGTGAGTATCCAATATGAGCCACATATGTGCGATTTTTATTCAAGTTCCCTTCTGTCTCACCAAATTATCTGATCATTATGTCTCGCTTGCCTGTTTAGGCTCCCTTCCAATGCATTCCGCATTTGTATCCATTTTTTCCTTTACTGGTCACTTGCTATGCTGGAGGCTATTTTTAATACTCCTTACTCCTCCTCTCATTTAACACTCTTCAAGTATGCAAAACTCTGCTTCAAAGAGCAAGGGAATAATCTCTTCCCCGTATACATGGTGGACAAGTCAGAAAATAATGAGCTTAAATTATAACAATGAAAATTTAAATCAGATAATATGGAAAAAAACAAAGCGAGAGAGCAACAGCAAAAAAATTATTTCTGACTAAAAGGAAGGTTAACCATTAGGATGGATTGCTTGGGGAGGATAAGGGATTTCTGTCACAGAAGGTTTTAAAAAACAGGTTAGACAAACATCTGTCAGGAGTGGTTTAGGTATAGCTGATTCTGCCTTGGGGCAGAGGGAATGGATGAGGTGACCTCTCAAGGTCCCTTCCAGCCTTATTTTCTATTTATTTCTAATTTTTTTTTTTTTTTTAGCCGGGATTTGGAAGGGTTCTTCAATGTACTTTCCATTTGCAATAGAGGGTCAGATTTCTGTTCATAAAATACAGATGGGGTGCTACTGTGAAGACAGAGTCATTCAAATAGAAATTATAGTTAGGAAAATGTTGATTAAAAATATCATTTAAATGCAAAACAGGGAAAGAATTTTTAGCAAAGTTAATAAAAACTAACAAGGAAAAACACAGAAGGCAGCACTTGAAACCATTAATTACATAAGGGGCTTCAAACATTCATTAGACTGTACCACTTGTCCTTGTTGGAAGTGGTATTGACCCTTTAGAAATGAAGTTGATCCAATACTTTCTACTATAACTCCTCTTAGGGATTAGGAGATTTCAAGTATTTTCTCTTGTGATATTCAGTCCTTGATAGCTTAGAGCCAAAGTGAATTAATTCTTCTCGTACAAAGAAACTATCAAATTGCAAGGAACACAGTTAAGTATATATAGTACATGTGTAACAATCACAGAGTCAAAACCATACTTTGTCTGCTTAGTTGGAATCAGCTGGAGTCATGTAACCTTTTAATTCCCAGAGTATCATTTCAAAAGGATTTATTTTCATTCCTCAAGTACTGTTGTTAGAAATATAAAGAGAAGCTCCTACTGGGGATGATGGAAACCTGTTACACCCTCTGGTTTCTGGTGGGGTCTATGGTGAATGCTGGCCAAAGTATACCAAAAGTCTTGTAACAGGATTGTGCAAAACTGTTCTTCCCACAAAATGTTTTCTGGAGGCTTCCTATCTGTCTAAGGAAAGATGTTCATCTACCTCAGAGATCCAGAAGGCATTCCCCATGGCCAGGAACAACAAAATTCAGTTGCAGGTGGATCTGTTAACTTTCTTCCATTTTCTTTTAATACACTGTAAGTATAGCTAATTCAATTTAGATATATTTTAAATATATTTTAAATACAAATTAGATCATGTGGAAAGCAGTTTAGAGGTTTTATAAATATTTATCATTGTAACGTCATAGTTCCTGTTTCAGAACAAAAATTCACAAAGCTCAACATATTTTTTATCTCAATCAGTTAGTGAGTTGTCAGATTGACTTCTTATTTATTTATAAGGGCTTGTAATTGAGCCACGTCTTCACACAGGTGACTGGTGAGCCAGGAATTGACACTGCAATACTGCAGCGGACAAATGTGCTGGTATCACACGAAGTTCACTGCAATATGCTGTCAGTTTTATTAGCAAGCACAGAGCTCTTATGTGCACAGATATGCTTCTGCTGACAACACAGTGGTTCTGCCTCTTAATTTAATACAGTCTCAATGATGAGATGAACATACGGTTTCCCTGAATGCTTTGGCTCAGTGCAGATGTTGGGCTTTTGTCTGCATGTCTAGTTAAGACAGACAATGCAAGATTTTGTAGCTCCAAGTTTCTTTGAATGTTAACACTGGCCCGAAAGCCCATAGTGACTCTTGCCAGACCCTGAAGTCTGAATGTTATTGGTCAGTATAAGTCCCTGAAAAACTTTGAAATAACTGTATGGAATAATGGTCTGTTTTGTTTTGTTTTATGGTTTGGGATCTGCTTTCTATTTCTTGTCCTAAATCTTCCTTGAAACACGATGTAAAGTTACATTGCAAGACTAAGTTACTGAGAGATGCCATTGATTTGTGTTTCACTGAGGTAACAGGTGTGCCTAGTAAATCTTATATTAAACACAGTACAGGCAGATTATGACATTAAAAATACCTTTATCAGATTTTAAAAGGCATTAGAAATCTGCTGTACTACTGTTGTAGTAACTCCCTTTCACTTCACCTAATTTTCTGTGCCTAATTGTGACCACACTCTCATGCATTCCATGATGACCTGAGAGACAGGATTCTAGATACTTATTGTTAATTTATTATTTTGATTTATTGTTGATTACAGATATGGATATTATAATGCCCTCTGTTCCTCTGTATGCAAACACTGGGCTCTGTGGTTCATGAACTGTTGTTGATTGCTACTGAGAAGGACAATCCAGGCCATGGACAAAATGGATATGCACAAAAATACAAAACTAATAACTCTCTGACACAACCAAGAAGGCAGTGAGAGAATTATTTCATTTCTTGGACTGTAGAACAGCAAACTACTGAGCCAGCCTGTATCCTTTCCTACGCTATTCAACATATGAATAGTTGGTCAGATCATACTTGCTTTCTGATGATTTTTCTACCATCGAATCAGAGCATCCTCTGCACATCTGTGGTGAAGGACCAGGCAGAGCCAGCCAGCTGTGTAACAAGAGCACAAACCCACCATTTCAGTTGACCTACACAGTCCACCTATCAGAAAAGTCATTAACAGGTTTACATAGATAAATCTCACTTAGCTTCTCAATCTGTTTATGCAAATGTAATTCAACCACGTTGAGCAAGAACTCAATATTTTTCAAAATTGTGTAGTCAAACTTTAAAATAACACTTTTCCTAGCATCCAACCACCCCTCTGCAAGTTGAGTACTTATAAAAATTATATATATCCCTGCACACATAGGCAGTCAACTTTGAAAAATAATTGTATTGTTTAATACGATTGTGGATTTTTTTTCAGAGGAAATAGAAATTAGTTTCTTTAAAGAGCTGTTAAAAAGCACATTTATGATTGTTTTCTCCTCTTCTTGATTCTTTGAACAAGGGAAGTAATGTAATTTTGCTCTGAAGGTCAAGTCTCCACATACAGACTTTTAAATTAACATCTCATGTAGTATCAGATATGTACATATTTCTTCCTCTATAAGTAGGATATAGTTCTCTAGCAGATCTATTAGATCAGTTCTGTGTAACTACAATGGCTATAACTAAACATCTATATCAGAGTCATAACTAGAAACATTATTACTACAGCTATTGAGAAATTGCTTTGGTGGTCTTTGCTAAATTTCCACTAACAGGCAAATGCAGCACACTAGAGATGTAAATGCTTTGCTTAAATACATCTTTTAGTCTAGATTTACTGTCTGCTGTATCTGCTCCTCTTTTGAAATTTTAAAGACTATATGAGAATGATTGGCCCTTGGTGTAGAAAATAGTGCTAAAGCAGAAAGTAACTCAAAGTTGCAAATGTTACCTGGCAAACATGGCCCATAGGCTCGGTGTTTATAACCCTTATTCCAGTACATGCTTTGCAGTGCACTTTTCTTCTGTACGATTGTGGAGAAAAAAAAAAAAAAATCAATAGCTTAAAACAATCTACTGAAACTTTACCCTAAAGCACAACAAACAACACATAACCAAAGACTCTCAAACCTGTTAATAGTATTTAATACTAGTTTGTTATTCTGTCCCTGGTATTAAAAGAATAAGCACAATAAAATTTAGTGGGAGGAAAAAACAGTGTGGTCATATAACCCAGTTTTATGTCATATGTACTGGACATTAGTCTAATCTGTTTCTTCCCTTTCGCATCCTGTGAAAAAAATACACTTTATGAAATTTCATGGTTCTTTAGTAAGTAATTTTTATGAAAAAAACCCAAACAACCAAAAAAGCTTTGTTCAGAAAAGCAGTCTGCAGAATTTTGTAAATCACATGCAAAATAAAACAGATTCTCTTTTTTGTTTAACAGCAAAAGATTGTTTATATATTATTCATATATTTCCTACTTTCTATTCAAAACATTGCAGTTACTGGAGTAAGTCAGCATTTATAATAGTTTGCCTGCTGGCCATATAAAAGTGAGGAGTAGAAATGTTTCCTCTTCTGTTACCTCTATATACATCTCATCCAATGAAACTCTAAGGTCTCTGAGAAAGGCTTTTTTAACCCGTATATCTGATGTTTCTACAGATACCTACTGGATTTACACATTACCTTAACGCAAACAGCAAATCACAGAAAGTTCTGAGATTTCCCATAGTTTTCTGGTAGCCCAGATGTGCTTATTTGCAGGTCATTAATAAAATTTGAGGTGAAGGTATTGAGATATTGTGACCAAAAATGCTTACATCTATCAAATTTGATTTAAAGTTCTGTAGTGTTTATTTCTACACTTCAGAGGAAAATCATTGGAAATGCTACACATATTTGACATATGATTCAAGTAATTCTCATATATTTTCTGTCAACAAGACACCCAAGAAAAGCACGCTGTTTGACTGGAGAAAACCAGCTGAAGCTTGCATATGCATTCCTAGAACAGCTGACGATTTGAAGGCCATACAAAAACAGAGGGTCAATAGCTCCTGGGCTTTCAATTTCTTTTTGAAATTAGCTCCAGTGCTGAATTTTGAAGCACTTATGCACAGCATCTTAATATTTAGTTATCATAATGCATATCAGAAATAGTCATTATAGCTGAACTCCGTAAGGTATATTTGATCATTTTCTATGTTACCAAGATTTCCACTTGTGCTGTGGTTTGACTTCAGTCAACTTACCATGGTATTATATTAACAGTGTTTAGAGTACCTAAATGTCCCATTAGTGGTTTCAGATGAGGAAGACATATTTTGTGAAGAATTATTTTAGCTCCAAAGACTCAGATTAGGCAGATGAAAATATCGTAGAAGTGAAGCCAGTAAGAAGAATGAAAGATTTTTTTAACACTCACATTTGAAAAACTGACTTTGTCCCTGGTTAACAAAAGATTTATTTCTGCATTCTTAACATGAGGGAATAGGCAAACTTTGTTCTGCCTAAGGAGATATTGTATTCAGTGACCACATGAAAAACAAAGGACAATCATGCACAAGTAAAATCACTGATATGTAGAAATTTCTTGAAAGCCAATATTTCTAGTCCATTACCACATCACTAGTTCAAGTAGGGTCAAGGCTTACACAGAAAGGATTATGTAATTACTTAGGCAGGGTTTGATACATCCATTATAATCCACTCTTAATTGATATTTACCTACTTTTCTACTCTATTGAACAAGTTTTTAAGAAGAACTTGAATTAACAGATGATGGTAGCTTGGCAAATACTTACTGTGAAGGTGTTAATATTCTTCTCAGTAGTGAATATTAGCAAGACTAGCCATTTTAAGTGTGTTATATCCTGAAAGGAGTAAATAACTCGAAAGGTCAGAGAATAGTGCTACCAACAACTGGAGCAGAGATTCTTCTCAAGGAAAACGGGAGAACAACTTGCTTTTGTGAAGAAAAAAAATTATATTAGAATTATAACAATTTTTACACAATTAAAAATTA
>NW_010146190.1:0-14816 GCF_000699245.1 Pterocles gutturalis
CTAAAGTCGGGAGCCCCGCTGGTAGAATGGCCTAAGAGCCTTGATAAATTAAAAGCAAGTATTTCAAACAGGAAATGAAAAGGTGTTTGCTAAGGAGGAAGTTCTAACATTGCGGAAAAGTAACACACACTAGAAAAAGAAGATACCAATATTTCAGTATGTAAGGGGCCCTAATTGGCAGAATAATGGGAAAACTGCAGAAAAGGATTTGAGGATTAGTTTAACCAGGAATCAAAATATAAATCTATATATAAATATAAAAATAAAGTGATATAGAGGAACATTAAAGGTAGACAGCACCTGGGAACAAACTAGCAGGAGTATTATATGAACAAAATGAACAGTATACATTCTGCTGTGACAGGCACTAGTGAAGATTCTCAGCAAGAATACTCTGGCCAGACGCTGTAGGGAACTCAGGTTAGAAATAAACTTGCCAGGAGATTTAGAAAATTAGAAAAAAAATTAGAAAATAAGTGAAGTTAGAAAGTCCTGTTTTTGTTTACCCAGGTTAAAGAAGAGTGGAAGTTTTCCTTTAGGTTAAAAAACCACAGCAAATAAACAAAAAAATAATTTCCCTTGTGTCCACCAAATATGGGTCCAAAAAAACCCAAACAAACTGAGGCTTAACTTGCAGTAAAGATTTACACTACATATTAAGATACATACAGTTAATGTATGAGATTCATACTAGCACAGAGAAAGCTAAGTGCTGAAAGAAGTTACCTAACAGGTTACAAAGCTTCCTTTATTACGCAGACTTAGGAATATCTAAACAAACACTCAACTGAGGTGCTGCTGTTTACAGATAGATCTCTCAGTGAAAATAGAGTAGATGAGCTGTTGAGATGCATTCCAGATACACAGGTAGAATTTCTAAAATTTTGTCCTTTTTGTCACAAAAATACATTCTCGATGTTTTCTTTTAATGTTTGTATATACACCTGTACACACACACAGAGTATGTTTGTCTATATTGGTAATATTTATTTCTTTTCAAAATTATATATTTCAAAAATGTGCATGTATTTATCAGACATTACTACATATTAAGGAAACATCATTCACTGAGAATGCAGTTTACCACTCCTTTAGCACATTTAAGCAGCTTTGCTTGTGCACTTATAACAAATAGGAAGCCAGGACGGTTTCTCTGTACTCTCCATCTCCAAGTATCACCAGTATTCACTTTGGGATCTACAGTTATTACCATGCCTTTCCTAAATCTTATATCAATGCCTACAGTTAATGCCTTCGGAGCTTCCAAAATTCTTTATCAAACAATTCAACGGTGAAACTCAACCTAGGTGTACAAGCTAAAACAGAATTATCAACTCATCTCTAAATATAGAAAGACTATGAAAGGACCAGCTCACATTTAAAAATTCTGAAAGCCAACACTGTTCTTTGGCATCAGCACTAGCTGGTGTTGCTAAGCTACTGCTGCTGCCCAGACAGTTACACACCACCAGGTATTTAATTCATGCAGGCCACTGGCCTGTAGAGGGCTGGGGTGGAGCACACTAAAAATGCATTTTATATCAGTAAAACTCAAATCTAACCATATGAGTCTATGAAGTATAATATAGCTTGTGTCCATCACCAAACAATATTCAGAGAAAAGCAATTAGCTTTTGGTGCCATTCTAGAGTCCATGTTATCTTTATTGCCCTGTTAATTTACTTTGGGTTCTTTTTGCTGTAATTCAACTATAATGTATATCAGGTTTTTTAATGCTATCTGCTTCATTTTTTTTTCCACTTTTGATGTGTGATTTTTTATTTTTGTCAAAGAAATGCCTTGATAAAAATCAGAAGGAGATTCTGCTTCTGGGGGGTAATGGAGGCTAGCAAATGGAAAACAACCCCAAACTACCAGCAAGTATGATAATTTTTGGGGCAGTTAGATTAGAGCCTATGAAAATAATGTTATTTAGTATGTGATCACTGTTCAAAAAAGTTGAGTTTCCAGCAGTTTCTATGAGATTATACTAGCAGACTTTTCTTTCATTCCTGATCACACTTGTGATTTGCAGCTTCCAAATCCAAACCTGCATTTACTCTTTATAAAAGTAACCTAGCTAGCCCAGGTACCATCATCATACTGTATAACAAAAGAAGTGTATTCAAAACTTGGACAAGACTGCCAAATATCTTGCTAATCACAAACACTATCTGAATAGTGATTCTTTCTTTGGCTTGATTTCATTTTTATTTAGGACATTATTTTTCTGTTCTTAGCAAAGCCGTGTCATTTGGAAGTCAGCCTTTTATCTCTGATGGTGCAGAAGGAGATAATTCTGTTGGCAGAAGACAATTTTGACCTCTAAAGAATCCTATACTTCTTTTCATCATACACTGTAAGCACAAACTTTGACTGATGTTTCTCGCCTTCCTCATATAATTAAACTAGGACCATTATTAAGATCAATTACAAGTTCAATGCCTTCTGGATTTGGGGTTTCTTTTTCCCTATGGTGAACGCACAACCAGTTGAAAAAAATATACATTAAAAATATGTAACCATTTCTTACTATCAAACAGTCAAGAATTATCACGTAGGCTTCTGTAGACTTTCCTCTGATCAACAATTTCAATGAAGGAATTAAATGATGAAAAAAAGAGCAGTGGAAAAGATCGTAGGTCTATAAAATATGACAGATGAAATACCAGGGCCTGAGCAGTGAGACCCTGCACCAAAGCTGACCTCTAGGTGAACCTCACAACCTAACAATATACCTAATATGTATCATATTGATCACATATGCAATACATAACCTTATGAATATCTGCTGATTTCTAAAAGCTTTTGCTGTAACGCTGGCTGTAAGATAATCGCTGTGTAACAGTAGCCCCACTTGCCAAAAAGAGAGATACCTATCTCAAAGTGACACACAGACCTCTACGTGACAGCATGTGGCAGGGCGGTGACGGGCTTTGTTTAGAGACACATGATCAAAGATAACCAGATACCTTTACGCCTTCTTAACTTTTTCTCAGGTTCTTGCCAAGCGTGGGGAAAAGTTAACAAGGGAAAAAAAAATCCACACCAGATGTTATTCGCAGCTTAAGATAGAAAGTTATTTACCTGTATAAAAGTGGGGACCGTTTGCAGGGAAATTTGGAAGCCTCCTCTGTACAGTGGATGCACCGTATAGAGATTTCCCAGTTGCTGGGATGAGTTCTCCAAATCCTTCGCTGTAAACGGGCTCCCCAGCGTCTGCGGATCTGGATGATGGTAATACAGGGCAATTGGTGGTGTATCTTTCTTAATCACTGTCGCTAACTCTAGGTAGTAATGATTAGGTGCATTACCTTATTTTGTGCTTGCTATAGTAGTTTGCTGGTTGCCTTGCTGCTTTACCTTATCTTGCTTTATTTTCTCTGTTCTGTTTTCCTCATTACTTTGTCCCTTTGGACATACGTAAAAATAATTTTACTTTTTTTTTTTTTTTTTGGTGCCTGTGTCCTCTGTGCTAACCCCATCGATTGGCAAAACAACAGACAGACTGCAGGTGTTTAATTTATTGATAGAAGGGACACTTGGTAGCTGCCTTCAAACACACAGAAGGTTACTGGGATCTAGGAGCCCAGGCAACCTGACAAAGGCATCAATTCACAGCTCCTGCTTTCCCAACACAGGAAATGGAGACTATAACTTTCACTGATGGAAAAGTTACTGTCAAAACCATTATATTCTTACCTCAATCAAGAACAAGCATTTTCTGGCTCTCACTAAGTTTTTTCCTGAACAACTAACCTCCAGTTTGTAGGAAAAAAAATACCAGGAGCAGTCCACTCTTGAAAGATCACCTGTCGGCTTACCCTGTTCTAGTTTGTTCCAAGATCATGTTCTAGAAATACCCACTATATATATTAAAAAAACCAAAAAACAACAAAAAAAACCCCCTCCAAAAACCAGACAACCGAAAAAAAACCCAAAATGACCAACCCCCCCCAAAAAACCCAAACAAAGAACCCCAAGCCAAACAAAACACAAACAGGAAAACCGAAATCAGCAACTACAAAACAGTAAAGAACAGTGCAGGGATTATTTTAAATTTAAGAGGGTTACTTCTATATGTTTTCAGTTCCACAGGTTTATAATCCATGAAGCCATACTAATGCTACTAATCCTAGATTTCAGTGACAATATTCCTTGCATTATCTGTTAATACATTCCCTAAAGTCTTGCTACAGATCAGCTGGTCAGTGAAAGAACTGAATTCACTGTTTCTGCAACAAGTTTTAATTATTTTTAAAAGATATGGGCAGGTTAGGCTGGAGGAAGTTTTAATTTCTCAGGCAAAGAAGGGCAAGAATTCATCACTATTATGATTTTACAGTTCTCTCAGCATGTTTGTACAACCTTGCTATCCAATGGTATGGCATATTTACAGCTTACTAAAATAACAGATCATCACTTGTCAGGTGTTGAAATACAGAAGGAACACATAGCACATTTCTTAGGAAAGTGCTTTTGGGATTGAGGAGGTGTGAATCCTGTCTGAGAACACACTATTTGCTTATCCTCACCTTCCCACTCCTCAGGCATTTCAAATGGCAGTTGGAGGAGAAAACATTTCTCCCAGTTAAGTGATAAAAGCATTCTTTAACAGATATCAAATACACTGATTTTGATATTAAAATATATATTTGATTGCCTTACATTGAAGTTATAAAAAAGACAGTGCCTGCTTCTGAGAAATCCAGTAAACCATACTTCATCCAGCCACAAGTTCTAAAATAGGTACATGAGGTAATATTTTTTCATGCTAGAGACCCCATCTTTTCTAATACAGAAGCTGACCTTTTCTTTTTCTGCCTATTTCTTAGTAATTTAATTGGAAAAGAATGGAATCCCTTTTTGCAAATCAATGTTTGTAAAATTATAAAATCACTTTTCATCTTCTTCAGGCTGACCTCCTCAAAAACTACTTTTTACTTCATCCAGAGTATCATTGTATGTATTTCTTACCATCAAACCTCTCATTTCCACAAGAGCC
This sequence comes from Pterocles gutturalis, assembly GCF_000699245.1. Taxonomy (NCBI): domain Eukaryota; kingdom Metazoa; phylum Chordata; class Aves; order Pterocliformes; family Pteroclidae; genus Pterocles; species Pterocles gutturalis. The sequence continues at coordinate 5,006 of NW_010146190.1, forward strand.
TACTGATTAATATAATTGTGCATTACTGTTAATCCGCAGGCTCCTTGTGGACATCTAACAAATGTAATTACACTGACGGTTGAATTTTCTGCTTTCAGAAAACAGAACACTTCACAAAGCACCATATTATTTTTAAGTATAAGTTTTTTACATCCTGTTCACCTTTAGCATTTTCTACAGTCCATGCTGTTAGTCAGAACTTCACATGCATCTGCTTTGTTTCATCCTGTAGGAGTGCCTATAAGGTAGGACCTAAAATAACCCTAAAACACAGAACCCATCTCTGGTTGCTCTTAAATAATAACAAGAGAAACAGATGCATGGTTGAACGTCTGCTTTCTAACAGGTAAGACTACAAGACTCACTTTTGCAGCAGCTGGTGACTGATGAGAGTTGCTTATATTTTTGCCTGCTTTCATCAGATGACTCCTTGCTTAAAGATTTAACATATTGGTCAAATGATTGAAACAGGTCACAGTTTCAGTGCTGTATTTTATAACAGCTTACTCAAAATCTTTTTGCAAAAATACACTCCTCATATTGTTCCTGTCTACCTTCCTAAACTCTGCAGAAGAATTAGATCCATCACACTCTAAATGATCTGTCCAAAATACTTGATCCTGAAGCACTTATACTGCAGGTAAAGGAGGTAAAAATTTCTTGGTTTAACTTCTTTGATGTTATGTGGTTAACATACTGAAGCAAGATACCAGAAGTATTTCTAGATCTTCCTGAATTAATATTGCTCAAAATACTGCTCTAACTTCTAAATTAGATAGTTTTCAAGAATTTGGACTACAGCCTGTTACTACATTTTACTAGAGCATTCAATTTGGCATCAGATTCTTTTTCACAATTAAGTTCATTGCAGTAAATATAAGGAAATACATTGTTTAGGGACTTTCATAGAGTTCCTAAATATACCTAACTATAAACCAAAAAAATCTCATTAATTCTTCTCTTCCAGGAGCTCTAGAGTTAAGCACATGTAGACTTATTTTTTATGGGAAAAACTAATTTTTCACAGACCTACCTTGTTTTCACTGATGTCATATAACACTGATGTCATATAAATCACAATAGCCATGGATGACCAAAAAATAAGCACCCTCCAAAAATAAAAAAAAAATAAATTGTTTGTTGCAGAAACATTAAAGATTGAAAAGTAACTGTGACTCTCAAACTGACTCCTCTTTTGCCCGTTACTTCTTATCTTCTCTATTTTTCAAAATAGGTTAATAAACAAGATAATGTGAGATGACTACTTGTATAGTTTTGGAACCAAAACAGATGATCCAGGCAAGACCTCAAGTTAACTCCAAACAATTCATACTGTAAGGCAAGCTTTTAAACTGTCAGGACACAAGAAGGAAGTGTCAATTGGAAGGACATCTACACTTTGTCTAGTGATGAATTACAGTTCCATAAGCAAAAAGTGTACTGCTTCAGAGGAAGGCTCAATGCCAGAAATAGAAAATGGGTTTGCTTCCTTCTACCTTCCCTCCAATTACTTTAGATTCACAAACCGATGAAGGATATGATTGAACACTTCAGACAATCCTCATCTAGAGCTGACAGGTATTGTCACTGGGGATGACTTTTCCTAATAGCTGGTTTGATATTCAGGTTTTCAGACATTTGGCTCACACTAAGTTAGCTTAGGGAAGATAAGCACATGGTCTGTTTTAAGCAAGATGAGCATATGGTCTCTGGTGGACAGCCAAATGCCATTCTGATGTTGGTTATACTTATCACCTGTATAACCCTTTGTTGTTTGTACTGTCATTATTGCTTTTACAGTAAAGGTTCCTTTCCACTCAAAGGGCAAATACTATGTATTAAAATAAATTAGTCTGTCAAATTGCAGTGCAAGATTTTCAAAAGCTGAAAGGAAAAGTTGCATTGACTATTTATATTACTTAGCTAGCTAAGAAAACATTTACTGAATAAACATGAACTTCAGAAGCAGATACTAATGGTTTAGAGTTGTTGCCAGTTACTGCACACTATAATGGTATTTCACAGGATCTCAAAGTATGGTCTGATGGTGAAGCTTTATTTCATATCTATGGCCTGATTTCATGGGGAAGAAAGGGAAATTTTTAAGGGGAAGAAAGGAATTCATTCTTAGATTAATTCCTAAACTCCTTAGGCTCAGAATAATCCTTGTGACACAAATATAAATAGGACAACAGGTATATCTTTTCAAGAACTCTTCAAAAAGGCTAATATCTCCTCTTCTACCAGGACAAGCATGAAGAATTGGGCACATGAAGAACTTAGGCCTATAGATTAAATCTGAGTCCCGCCTACCTTAGTAACAGTACTAATGTCCTTCTGCAAGGACAACCATTGCTGGTACAATTCCTACCTTCATGCATAAAAGGCAACATGGAAAAGTTGCTAACATTTTGCCCAATCTGTACAATGTTATCAGGGAGAGAAAGTGCACCTGCCACCCCATCTGTCTTCTCTTCCAGTCTTGTCTTCATTATTCACTCTCTGTACCATGCAGCAGGTTCTCTGGTACAAGTGTCAGAGATGTGTCAGAGACATCACGTGATCCAGCCGTAAGAAATTCCTACACGTACAGACACAGTAATAATGTGGACTCCGGGGCACGAGCTTTTTCTTTTTACATGGTTTTGGTTGGGGTTTTTTTGGTTTGGGTTTTTTTTTTTTTCCTCAACTGTTTTGTGGCTTGCTTTGTTCTGGTCTTAATTTGTTATTTTAAGCATGAAAATAATTTATACCATTCAGATGTATGTACTCCATTCCCTAAGTCAACTTTTTTCAAGTATCCATTATAACCAAATGCTTGCGACCAAAACACCAAGAAATATTCTTCTTTGATGCCTTCTTTCGCTCTTTACATGTAACGAAAATGTATTTCACGTGAAATTCTATTCTGTTTACACTACTGCAAAACAAAAAAAATCAAATCTAACATATCTTGAATTTACATTGCTCTTTCAGAAAGCAACTGTAAAGGCAGAAAGGAGGACAAAGGCATCCATTTGGTTTAAGAGAGAGACTGATCAAGACTTAACATTTGCAATAGATACAATAACGTTTAAGAAACAAAACACGTACTTGTCAGCTGACAACAAGTCCGTGTAAGCAAGCAAAAGGAGGCTCAACTACTCCTCATTTGGAGGTCCCATACTATCATTAGGAGTTTTCTAAATATATTTTTTACTTTAAGTTCATGAACATCAAAACTGAAACTTCCCCCAAGAATGCATAAGCAGACTTTTCCCTCCCTCGGAAAACTTCTATTTAAGGGGAAAAATGTAGAGTCAAGACAGTAGCTTGGTATGTCTGGATCACCTGGGACATGTAAAACAGACTGAGTTCCCTTCACACCAACACCAACACAGGACTTGAGCCTTTGCCTCCTTCACTCCTCACGACTCATGAACACCACACTCCTAGATGTACAGAAATGCTGCAGCATTTCGGTTTTTTAGTCTTATTCTTCACACATTTTCAAAAGGTTTTGGATTTAGCCTCTGGAAAGATAAAATTTGTTTGAACCATAGCTACTTTCAGTATATGACAAAACCACTTTCTACCGATGTTATTTGCAGAATAACATTAGCAGTCAGTATGCCAGCCACATGTTCACAGCGCTATTTTAAGGAGTGTGTCTTAGAAAGCTCTTGATGATTGTCTACAGAGTCAGGAATTTTAAACCTCCTATTTTAGTACCATTGATCAACAAACGCTTTCACTGCTAGAACAAAACACCATTCAGTTTAACTTTTCTGCTAGAACCACAATCACTAGAATACATAATAGTGAGATGATTACTTGTGTTAATTACTGATAAATGACATTCTCCATTGGCTCTTTACCATAAAAGCTGAAATAATACTTTTGGTTTGATTTTTTTTTTTTTTTAAACTAAAGAGTGGTCTTACTTTCTGTAGCAGGGCAAAATTCTACCACAAATCTTAAAAATAGCTGCATTAAATTTCCACCTAGATGAAAACAAATTTATTCTCTGAAGAGTGAATGTAAAAGTGCCACTATAAAGCTACATGTCTGTTATTTCTTAGTGCCTCTGGATTAAGTGCGTTCAGCTTAAAACCACCTGGTTTATCTTACCTGGCCCTGAAAGCTGATCTAAAATCTTCTGATTAAGCCACGCTCTTTTCTGCTATGAACAATAGCAAATAAAGTATAATAAGTAAATTATACCCCTCCCATGAAAATAATTCTGCTGAGATGGACTCTATAGGTAACAGGAATAACAAAACAGTGTAGTTATCAATGAGGATGTTATTTTCTTGTTCTGCAGAACTTATGTTACTCACAATGATGGCATCTAGAAAGGACAAAAGTCCATATTGAAAACTGAAAGCAAGCTTGCAAAGTTAGCAATTCTTACTTCATAAGTTAGACACAAAAGTTTAAACTTCTAATGCTGTTTCAACTATCCATGTTTAAATTAAGCTGTTATAAACATCAGAAATCACAAAGTTTCATTCAGCCTGCCTCCTCCAAGCAATAAACACATATTCTTCCAAGTGCTTACATTTTTTCATTTTTATCTGGATACCATAACAATAACAAGCAAGTTTACACTTGTTAGAATATTGTAAAATTATTATAATTTTTTTAACCACAATCTATCTGAGAACAATGTCTAATATTAAGTGATGCATCAGGAATTCAGAGAAGTACTTCTCATTTACTGCAACGTAGCTCAAAAGTACGCAAAATACTCTAGATACTCAAAAGTAACACACACAGAGCATTGCCATTTGGTCCTCTGAACTATTTCACTCTCCAGACCTGCATCGAATTACTACTGTAGATGTAACCAGTATGGAGCAAAATTCTGCCCAGTAGAAAGGATTACTAGTAGTTTGTAGGAGTTCACATTCTCTCACAATAAAGGAGTTTTCAGATTGCCTTACAGGTTCTATCTGAATTAGCAAACAGTAAACGGAACAGGAGCAAATCTGTTTGCAAAATAATTGATTCTTAACAAGACAGCATCCACACTATATACACATTGATGGGTGACTACTTCAGACAAGTTCTAGTCTGGTCCCGAGACTTAATTTTTACTAGCAGTCAGATTGCATTTTCTATGCTCTTAAAGCACATCATTTAGTGTCATTTTATCCTCCATGAATCAAGTTTGTGTGCTCTGAGAATGCTCCACAATGTGAACAGTGAGTGGGAGCACATGCGTGATCAGGACTGAAACACTGATAGAGACGCATCCACAGACTGCCAAAAATGACAATGATAAATTATACTGGGGAGAGGACCGAAGTTTCAAACAGCATGAGCAAGTAGTTTTAAAGGAACCATGAACACCCTGCTCCTACAAATGCAGATTGTAGCCTCTGGTTAGGGGACAGAGACTCTGATTCTGGGACTTTGCCAATTAAGGCTTAGCTTTGGGGCATTTTGATCTCAAATCTGCCTGCACATAAGTTACGATGCTTTAAATGTATAAATACTGCTCAATTATAAATTCCTTTAGCTTTGTCACATTTGCATAGTATTCCTTTAAAGCAGTGGGGTTACTCCCATAGAGAAAAGGTAACGACTACATGGTATTCTGCTGCTAGAAGAGTATCTTTCTTTAAATACACCACTGAAATAATTACACTCCTCCAAGTTACATATTTTCAGTCAGTTCAAACCTCACATGGTCTGTTCTGCCCTTTGATTCCAGAAGGCACAGGAGTGAGCAGAAAAATGAATTGTGATAAAATAGTCAATTAAGAAGCATGATAATTCACAACTCATCCCTCAGTAAGTTGCAACACGCAACTAAAATGGAGGTATAGTAAGTTCAGCAGCTGCTAATGACTGGATAATTGACCCTGGAAATTCCCACTTCTGCTAAGCTACTTATCTATTCCTAAATTTCTCAGGAGACTGTAACTGTTTCACACAGCCAGTTGTTACAAGTTCCAGAGAAGTATTTACTGTTTTTACAGCAAATGCTCATACATTTTGAGCAAAAAAAGAATGTCTGGGAAGGACAAGCAGAACTCAGGAAAAAATACTTCATTCCTAAAGAGACCAAGAAATACACCCATCTTTCTACTACACATTAAAAAATAAAAAATAAACCCGTATCTTATGCTGACAACAGTAAGACACTCTGCAGTCTGGCCGCCTACAGAAAAACAAGGACTTCAGAACACAGGTAATTTATAATACAGCATTTAAAAAAACCCTGATGCTACTTCTTCTCTACAGATCAGACACCTCTCCCCCTTGTATCATAATGGGGCATCTTTGCTTTCTTCAACTATTCCTCCCTGCAACACAGGAAGTTTTAAAATTAATTTGCATGATCAAGTGCTTCTCAACCCTGTAAGGCTTAGGCAAGAGAATATACTCAGAAGCAATAAAAGCTGATTTGCCTCATTAAACAAATAATGATGGCTTCCAGGAGTCTACTATTTTCCAGTGCACTGAAGACAAGAAATCTCAAGGTTACTCTTGGCCTAAAATCCTCCGGAAGTTACAAATAGCCATTTTAGCAGGTATAGTTCAAAGAACAAAAAGTAACACTGTCTTATTTCCAATTGTTCCTCTTTCCAGAGGTCTAATTTGCTATCATTAATCTGGATAAGGAAACAACGTTTTCACCCATGAATCCACTGTTCCAAAGCCCCGCCTTACCATGGACTCTAGAGTACAGAGAATGTACCCAAGGCTTCTTACTCCTGATGATTATATGATGTATATGATCTCTTCTTGTACACCAACATTACAGGTTTTAACTGACTTTTTTTTTGTCTGTCACACTATATCATCATGATGTAAATTCATGAATGCAAAGAAAATTAATAATGATCAATTACCCAGACAAGCCACATGGCAACCTTTGTGAATTTTATGAAGGCAAGAAGCAAGCCCATGCAGGCAACATTGATTTTACTGTGTACCAGCAACATGCATGCCTAGCAGGCTTCCTAAGACACAAAGTTCCAGGTAGCTGACTTCCTTCCCCAGCTTGCTCACATTTCAAAGCCCTAACAAACTTGCAAAGGAAAGGAAAAGCATGCCTAGGTGTTAGTAAATCTAACCCATGCAGTAGAGTCAGAAAAAACAGGGATGGTGGGCTAACTAAAGGACACAGCAGTAGACAGTAATAGACAAAGTCTCAAAGAATCAGAGTAATTCTTTTACAATACAACCGGAGGTTCCTCTACAGCTAACAAAAACTTTATTGAATATTGCAATTCTTACATTAGGCGTTCACAGTGATCAGTCAAACATGATAGTACTGCTTTCTCAAATTTATCATCTGGTCTAGCTGCTCTTATTTTGTGACTATTACACTGGCTAAAACCTACCATGAATTGTTAGTCAGAACCAGTAGTCACTCATTTAGCGGAAAGGAGACTGTGAATAGGCAAAAAAGAGGTTAACAAATTGCTTATAGGATTTCTGAGGTGATCCATTTCCTGGTCTTCTGAATTTCATCAATCTGAAGCAAGGAACTTTGAGATAACTGTTCTCATGTGTGGAATGCATCTTCTTTCAGGAATGACAAGGAATCTGCAACAGCCACATAGGGAAATCAGTTCCATTTGCTCCCTGGATCCAACTCTGTTTGATAATCTGCATCAGAGATCTGATAAATCTCCTGAAGAGGAAAACTTTTTCAGTGCAGATATTAAACCTACTCAATTCCCAAAAGAGCAATACCGACTGCTTCCAAAAGAAGCCTGAAAGAATTTCAGTATTTACAGATACAGAACATTGTCTGAACCAGTAGCAAACTTCACAGAATAACAAATTGTCCACGATAAACTAATCATCATGGTCATGGAGTCCACAGATTTAAAATCTACCATTAGAACAATCATTTACAGAGAAGGAATCTGGGTCAGATAATCTCACCCAGACAGCTAATGACCTCTCTGTGGTTACAACAATGTTGAGGAATGTTTCTGATAATTTATGCAAATTCTGTAAAATACTCTGTTTCATCTACAAAAGCTGTAGGTTAAGCACTCAAGTTGTGCGTGATAACCAGGAGTACTCAAAACCCATACAATGGGCTGTATGTGACCATACACTTAGTTTTTGTTGAACTCACTAAATACCTCAAAAGACTTCTAGAAAAGGCTTGTATAAGCAACTAACTTGGCCTCAGAAAGTTCTTTAGGGCTTGCCATACTTGAAAACTGCTCTATTTTTACCTTATTTCTTGAGACTTAGAGATAAAAGGATTAGGAGGAAAGTATGGTTATTCTCATGCTCTGATAGATCACTTATAAAGTAGACTGACTTTTTCAAAGAGTAGGCTCTTAACTTCGGAAATAATATATACATACCTCATTCTGATAACACAGGACAATACGGCCTTCTAGTCAACAGTCTTGCAATAATTTCCCTGTGCCTTCTACCAATTCACACCGCAGGCTGGAGTCACAGCTTTCACAGAGAGAACAGTAGAACCCTCCACAATCAGAAAAACAGCGGATCTTAGAGCATACTGAAAACCCCCAAAAGTTTCTTTTCACCAAGATTACACGAGCTGGGAAAAAAAGTATTATTTTAAAAGTTGTGCCTACTGGAATACACAATCAGCTGTGTACATTCCTGACTGTCAAAATAAGAAACCAAGTCTGCCTGAGCTCTGTTGTTTTAGCAGCACACTAATACATAAGCAGCTAAGTTTCTTAATTTAAAATTCACACCTTATCACAATAGTTGTATATTAGCTTGCAGAGGTTCAAACTCAGAAGAATGATATTACAATACGAAAGCTACTAGTATAAACTCTTTCAAGGTTACAAAAAATCCTGGCGAAATCAAGATATCTAAATAATTAATCCCAAACTACTCTTCTGCTCTGAAGGACTTGAAAAAACTATTGACTAACGTGCTGAATAAGAGCATATCAAACAGTTATTTTTTAAATTATACCATTTCTGACACATGCTCAGAACTGAATAACCCAAATAATTTGTCTAACATTTCCAGTTTCTAACAAGCGACTTTTCAAGCTGAAAACTCTCTGGTCTGCTGAAAGGCTTACTTGAAACCAATGACGTATTAAATTAAATGGAGCAAACCTTCACCAGTAATGCAGAGTCTGTTAATACTGTCCTCAGAAACGTCCAGTTCTCCATAACTATCAAGTCACATTTCACTGCTTATGAAAGAAACTGTTATAAACTAGTACTACAGTAACGCATCCATGGGTGCAGTGTGTCCGTACACACACGCAAACGCTTATATCAGCATTAAGTAAGGCCACCTGAGAAAAGTATCCACTTTTTTTTTTTTTAAACTTATGCTAGCAGGACACAGTGGAAAGTCAACAAGAAAATCACAAAAGAGTCAACAGGACCCAGATGTAGGCATGTGCATTCAGAACAGATTTCTCTCAGACACCAAGTCCCCGGGACCACTAGCCTCTCCCGAGGGCCCCACCTGGCCCCTCTCAGGCAGCTCTTGTGCGTGCCCCAAGCCACAGGCCTTTCCAGCCCTTCTGCTGCACTTGTCCTCTCCTCAGCAGAGGTCTTCCACGCCGTGTGCACACCCTAAAGCCTGCTCCTGCTGTGCTCGTGTCATTTTATTGCCTTCAGCACAACGCAGCTCGTGGCTGAATTTGCATCCGAGCATAACCCGCACCGAGCCCTTGCGGAACGGCTGTGCCTGCAGGCGAGCTCGGAGCCCTACAACAGAGCAGCGTACCAAACTGATACCGACCGCTGAGGCAACGCCGGAGGTTAATTCGTTATCCCAACTTTCACCCCACACTGCTGACAGAACGCCAAACCACCCGGGTGAACCCTTGCAAAGGGGGCAACGA
>NW_010146191.1:0-307 GCF_000699245.1 Pterocles gutturalis
GGTGGCGTTTCTCCCCAGACAGTTCAGAAATGCCTTTTCTCCCGGAGATTTTGTAAACTTAAAAGAGAATCATGGAAAAAAATGTTCTTCCCTGTCCAGCCCATTAATTCAGCCTGCTCAGGACAGAATTAACCTTGGCAAGCCTTCCAGAGGAGAGAGTCGTTCTAACCTTAAAAATCTGCTGATTAAAGCTGGTTTCAGGAATTCGATTTCACTTAATGCGTTGGCTGGGAGCCCAGCCTGGCATTAACATAGCCACAGACACACAGGCCTCCACGGTTTTTACCTCCCCAATAAAAAAAAAAAA
>NW_010146192.1:0-1266 GCF_000699245.1 Pterocles gutturalis
GGAAAGTCCCGCTGCCGCTGGGAGGTGCGAGCAGGGGCGCCCCAAACCTGAGCCCCGGGGGCCCACCGGCGCCAGCTCCCCCGCCACAGCACGGCACGGCTCGGCACGGTTCCAGCTGCACCCCAGCATCGTGATGCAACCTTAATCCAGGGTCACTCCTGGAGCAGCGATGGGCACGAGCCCCCTGCGTGGTGCATCCCCCCACATGGTGCAACCCCGGGACCCTCACCATCCCCTCACCCCGGCATGGCACAGCTCGGCACCGTTCCAGATACACCCAGCATTGGGATGCAGCCTTAATCCAGAGTCACTCCCGGAGAAGCGATGGGCACGAGCCCCCCGCGTGGTGCATCCCCCTGCACGGTGCAACCCCAGGACCCTCACCATCCCCTCACCCCAGCATGGCACAGCTCGGCACAGTTCCAGCTGCACCCCAGCATCGGGATGCAGCCTTAATCCAGAGTCACTCCCGGAGAAGCGATGGGCATGAGCCCCCCACATGGTCCATCCCTGTGGCCATGACCATCCCCTTGCCCCAGCACAATTCCAGCTGCACCCCAGCATCGTGATGCAACCTTGATCCGGAGTCACTCCCAGAGCAGCAACAGGCACGAGCCCCCCACATGGTGCATCCCCCCCACGTGGTGCATCCCCCTGGGTGGTGCATCCCTGGGACTGTCACCATCCCCTTGCCCCAGCACGGCTCAGCAGGGTTCCAGTTGCACCCCAGCATCGTGATGCAACCTTAATCTGGAGTCACTTCTGCAGCAGCGATGGACATAAGCCTCCCACATGGTGCATCCCCAGGGCTGTGACCACCTCTCCGCCCTGGCACGGCTTGGCACAGTTCCAATTGCACCCCAACATCGGGATGCAACCTTAATCTGGAGTCACTCCTGGAGCAGCGATGGACACGAGCCCCCCACATGGTGCATCCCTGGGGCCATGACCACCCCCTCGCCCCAGCACGGTTCCAGCTGCACCCCAGCATCATGACACAGCCTTAATCCGGAGTCACTCCCGGAGCAGTGATGGGCACGAGCCCCCAGTGTGGTGCATCCCCGTGGCCGTCACCCCCCCTCGCCCCTCGGGGGGTCCGTACCTGGGTCTGGGTGAGCCCCAGCTGTGCCGCCAGCTCGGCGCGCTCTGGCAGCGCCAGGTACTGGGTTTGCTGGAAGCGCTGGTTGAGAGCTTGCAGCTGCAGGCTGGAGTAGATGGTGCGGGGCTTGCGCAGCTTCTTCCCCTTGCCGTTGATGCGCAGCTCCC
>NW_010146193.1:0-14746 GCF_000699245.1 Pterocles gutturalis
CCAGAGCTTCAGGGGTTCCACAAACACCTTCAGAGCTTCAGGGGTTCCACAAACAACCCCAGAGCTTCAGGGGTTCCACAAACACCTCCAGAGCTTCAGGGGTTCCACAAACACCTCCAGAACTTTGGGTGTTCCACAAACACCTCCTGAGCTTCAGGGGTTCCACAAACACCTCCAGAGCTTCAGGGGTTCCACAAACACCCCCAGAACACCACACACCGGGCCCTCCAGCCAGGTGTGGGGAGCTTCCCCATGTCCGTGCAGGCACAACCATGCTGCGTGCCTGTAGAAACGCTGGAAAGAAGTCTTACCTTTGCTAAGTAAAGCAGCTGAAAAAGAGGAAATGTCAGAACTAAAATCGCCTGTGTGGTCTTGGCTTGCTTTGTGGCACAGGTAATGTGCCACAACATGGTGCCGCTGCACGATCACAGACTCTTTTTTTCTTTTTTTTTTTTCCTCCCATCGTACCCCTGACTAACTTGGTGCACAAGACAGATGGCATCTGTGAGTGCATGGGGATCCTGTGGTGAGTGAAGATACCTTAAATCTCGCATTTGGTGCCTTCCATGTCCAACAGTAACATTCTGTAACCACAGTGTCCAATTTCCCACAGTTTTGGGGGTACAACACTGACATAACATTCTGTCACATGGAGCCACATTCACAAGCACACTGTGCATCTTCAGAAGGGCTTGACGCCTTCTGATTTATAGCAACCTTTGACAAATCCTTGAAGTGAATTTAATGCTAAAAGGGATTCAAAGAAATGGGAAGGGGTTCCTAGGCTCCTTCAGCCTAGCAGCCTTCAGAAATGTTTTGTCATACGGAAAAATCAGTGTGTTTTCTCAATTTAATTCTTCACCTCAGTTAGAAAAAGCAACTTAAAAGTGAGGAGTTTAAAAATAAAGTCAGGTTAAGCAAAATGGCCATCTTGGAAAACAGAAGTCCCAAGTGACCGACATTTGTCCAGACAAGAAGAAACCGATAAAAACGATCTTAAAAGAGAAAATGCCAGCAGAACTTAATGGCAAATATATTTCTCTGTACTGGCACTGACATTTACCTCAGATACCCCAATGATTTTCTGTTCATTCCTAGAAAGTGTTCCAGCCCTGCAGTTTTCCATACAATTTGTCAACAGCCATCTTTCTGATGGTATTACTATACTGAGTACAGGAATTAAGACTCCTGTGGGATCAAGTACATAGTCAGAGTTGTTAGTCTTCTCTACTTTTTTATTTCTTCCCCCCTTATGAAGGAACTGTCACTGATGTCAGCAAAACTTCCCAGGGCTCAGACATCCACCCATACAGAATCTGGGGTTCAGTTTGAGAGATGTTTAAAAAGTCATCTAAAATTTTTGGAGAGCCTCACATGTCATCGCATTTCTGCGATTATGTATCCAATTAAGATAGTGGGACACAGAAGTTTGTATCATTGGACAAACTCTTTTTGAGGATGAGGAATTAACATTATGTTTGTAAATTAGTAACATTACGGTTGGAACTCCTAGTCTAGGATTTTGGTTTTTGAAACACAAAAGAAACATGCAATTTCTACCTAGGTAATGATTTGCTCCTTTTGGAAAAAGTTTCAGGACAAGAGTAATAAGCATCACATGCACAAAGAGATAGCATGAAAGTAAGTGTGAGGAACCTAAAACATGACTTTTCAGAGCTATCCTGAATCAAATCAGAGCTGTTCGTACTTTACTTTCACAAGCACACCTTTGAAATTTCTAAGCTTTATTCAAACATCGAATGCTCCTGCCCACCACCCTAAGAGTCTCATTTTTCACCATTACTAGGAGGGACAAAACTTGAACAAACTTACAAAAATCAGCTATTTTGGTTCTGTTCCCATGGTATAATTGTGACAGTATAAGCTGTAGCTCCAGCCATTCCCTGCATAGAAGGAGAACAGCTGATCAGTTCTGGCTGTGCCAGAGGCTTTCTGCTAAATCCAGTGGGCAATTCATTCTGCTGAAAGTATTTACATGTGATGGTACGAGTCCGCCATCAGCAGAGAAGGACAGCTGTACACAAACGTGACTGCAGCTCAACACAAGACCTTAAGTAATGGTGACAAATCAGCAGTGTACAAACGATGCACAGTTTTATCAAGAGTTTCTTTTTGAAGGAAAGAACTATCACCTGTTGCAACAACAAATTTGCCAACAGCAAGTTTTCCTCGCTAATACAACTGATTGAGACATACAGGATAAATTTTATCCTGTAAGCCTTAGAGCTTTCAACAAACCACCTACACAGGAGAAACTTCTCCCACTGTGCTGATATGAAGCCACTTTGGCAATTAAAATTGAAAGCTGCTAGAAACTTTGTCATGAGGGACATAGTGGGATAAATACATTAAAGATCATCAAGGTCTCAGTTACTGTGAAAACAAGTACAGTAGTAGAATATTAGATACACATGAGATACAGTATATTTATGGGCACATAATTCCATGTTAAGACCAAGCCTGTTTAATATATCTTAGTGCCACTCTTTAAATACATTTTTTTTGTGTATTAATTTTACAAAAATATTTCCTTCTTCTGACTAGAACTCTGCACCGATTTTTCTCAAAACCAGCAAATATTTTGTGGGAGATTACCTCATAATTCTAAGTTATCTGATCCTTGTTATCAACTGATTCTTTGCACATTTAAGGCAGGAGCCACCTCAAACCTGTTTGGATTTTCTCTTCTACCCTAGCCATAATCTTGGCATTAAAACAGATATAATTAAAGAGCCTATACTTAATGAAGACATAGAATATATGAAAACCATAGCATATATGAATGAAAAGACTAACTGAAGGGTTGGAAAACACAAGCTATCAGTAACCAGAAAGGTTGAAGCCCTACATTAGTAATCTGCTAATTGAGATGTCAGACAGATAAAATATCTGTGAGTGTCATGATGTGAACAAAATGAGTTCACAATTAAATAAACAGTAGAAGAAAGCTTCAAACAGCTGGATGTAAATTTTCCAGTGGGTTGTTGCCATTTCATTCAGATGTAGTTACTTTGCAGAAACAATGATTTCATCAAAATGCCATTGGGGAGGGGGGCAAAATTAAGAGCATATGCAAGGTCTTTCATTTCAGAAAAAACTTTTAATCTCAAGCCTTTTTACTTCGTATTATATCTTAACATAACAATAACATTTAAATGAACCATTTTGATTTTATCAATATAAAATCTTTCAGTTAGAAAACTTTTTTTTCCCAGAAATTTCACTTAACAGGGTGTTCCAAGTGTGTGTGCATGTGTGTGCACATGTGTGCATACCCATACCTCTCTGTGTGTGTGTGTGTGCCTTTTCTCCGGTTGTGTTTCAATCTGGAATGAAAACTAATTTTGAAAGAATAGATCAAAACTCCCACAAAAACTGAAATTCTGGGGTTTTAATCAGGAGCCTTACAGAAGTCCCAGCAAGAAGCAGGATTATGTGCAGTTCTAGGGTATTATAACCTTGCAGATTATTTACAGGAATGCAAAAAAATCTGGTGTGGCAATGTTGAAAGAAGAGACAAACAGACAAACTCAAAAGCTCTAACCCATAATGCTGAAGTTAAAGCATGACCTCTGAAACATCTTCAAGAGCTATCGCACAAAGATACTATTGCTCCAGCAGATTAAAAGATGACTAAGAATTATAATACAGTGTTGTGCCCTAACTGATTCGGGATATCAGTTTACAACTTTCCCTAAGAATTTTTGGCAGCAATTTTGTGAACGCTGCCAATCAGATTTGCAACTTAACGTCCATCCAGATTAGTTTCTCACACAAAGTGTTCTTTATTAGGACACTAAATACCTGACCTTTCAATATGCAGGTTTGCATTATCAAGCTGTTGTCACTAAATAAATAATCCATGACTCTTACTTAGCTTCTCACAGTTTTTGAAAGCTAGGAAAGACAGCCTGGGCCCTCTGACAGAAATTGCCTAGCTACATCTGGTAAGAGCGATCTACCAGATACCCTCAAGTATGCAACTGTTGGAAAAGGATCATAAACCTGACTCTTGAAGCAAGTTATTCTGCCAAATACCACTCAGTGTGTAACTTCATATTCATGAATAAATGATTGAGAAACTGGAAAATAATATTTCCAGCAGCACCTTCCTTCTGCCAGATTTGAGACTCCACAAGGTCAGATTTCCAACTAGGATGTGTTGGAAAAGGTCCTGTGAACTAAGGCAAAGAGCATAGGTTTTTGTTCAGTTTCACATTGTTAATCAAGGGGCAATGAATGCATCTGCTACAGAAATAAAACCTGAAAACATAAATAAAAATGTGATTCTTGGTGCCTAATTATCCAGCTGATGTTCAGTTAACCACAAGCCACATGCAAACTTCAGAGCTGGATAAATTAGATAACAACTCTTATTGGTACACTAGCAAAAAACTTAACTGGCTCAAGTTACTAAAGTAGACACCAGTGCACTGCTTTGCCTTGCACTGCTCCAGAACAAAAGCATCATGAAGATATAGCTAGGGCTGTTACATGCAATTCCAAAGAAATGTGCCTATCAATGAGCACATGTGCTCATACAAACCACAGAAGTCATAAACCAAAACTGCGCCAAAAGATCCTTTGCCAAATTAATCCAAAATCCGTGTGGACACGCCAGTTTTTCCATGAGCAGCTGAACTAATGAAGTGGGCTTCCTGCAGATGTAGTTCTTCACCACTTATCTCCCTCCCTCCTCAGTGGGACATCCCTGGCTTGCCCCCATCACGTCCTCTGTTATATCCCCAGCGATAACTGGACACGTTGCAACCATTCCAGAGCTTTGCACATGCTGTTTGAACAGTCAAGAAGCTGCTGAACAAAAAGTCTAAACGATGAATTGTCCTAATTGATAAATTCTCCTGGCCTTTTCTGCAATGGGGGCACTAGTTTCATTCTCTTTCCTCTACACAGAAGTTAGTTGCCGTGAAACTAGAAGGAACCTAATTATTTCTGAGATCTTGATGAACTTGACCAACCATTTTGAAGCTGAAGCTTCCCTCAGCTTTGACAGGTAGAAGCGTTTTACAAAGAGAGAATGTTCATGTCAGCCTCATTTGCTTGGGAAATCAGGCTAAAAATCTCAAAGCCCAGGAAACAGCCTACACAACTCCAGAAAAATATGAAAAATGAGCCATTCAGCTACGCTTGCAAAACAAAACATACAATTTAATACATTAACAACAACAAACCCCCCTTGCTTTCTCAAAGACAGGTATCACATATGAATCTCCCAACATACAAGTGGATGGGAATTACCATACTTTCTTACAGAACTGTTGTGTGGACTTCTAATTAGAGAAACCATAGCATACGATAATGATATGAAAAAGGCCAATGCATAGGATGAACAGCTGTTCAGCAAGTCATATCTATTTTTTTAATGGAATAAGTCTTCTTCATCAAAGAGCCATCAAAGGTAGTACAAAACCAGAATTCAATTTCTATTATTCATACCTAAAATATTAAAAGAGGGTGGGAAGATACGATCCAGCTCTCCTGGAGGGCTATTTTTAGAAAGAAAATATTCTGGATGCTAACAGAGCCTACTGCTCTGGTTCATGCCAGCACAAAATGACCTTGTTCTCACAGCCCAATCCAATAGCACAATGAGGGGCAGCAAACAGAGACCGGGCTGTATCAAGCTGTAAAACCATAGCGTACGCAGATGCAGAGTTAAAGTTGCCACAGTGCTGGTAACTAAAACATTTTAATTTCAAATTGCTTTGAATGGTACAAAGGTTTTTCTGTCAGGGTGTTCTTAAATCTGATTGCTCACCAACTGGCACTGAGAATACGAGAGTGGGAGAGATTCACCTCCCTGTGGTCCAGTCAGCTTATAAAAGCAGTGCACACACAGGTAGTGGTGAGAGTGCAGGGAACTAATTGCCCTCCCAAGGAAGAGGAAATGCTAACAGCATTGCAGAGTGGTTTACAGTGTTAGTTACTTACACCATGTATGCCAGTCCTGTTTTATTGACTAGCCCTGGCCAAACCTACCCACGGCTGCTGTTCTTGGCTAACCTTGACAAAGTCATTCTGTTGCCATGAAACAGCTTCCTTCGCTCTCACTCTTCATCTCCCTCTAATTGCCTTTAGGGCACTCTCTGATCCTCCGCTTTGTTTCTCTGCCCTCCCACCTGTAACCTGGTTAGCTGGAAGCTGCCACTTCTGGATTGCACAGAGTACTTTTCTGTAGCTGCTCTGCATGTAAAGGAGGAGAAACTGGTCTCTGTAGGGAAGGATGACAGTATCTATTAACAAAAGAAAGTGCTTGACAAACCCTGTCCCCTTAGCAACCGGATAAGGCTGTAGCGCCAGCCAGACCTCTTAGGGTCCTCTGGAACAAACTGGTATCCTTAACCATTCCTACTGGGAGGCTTGTGCAGAGTATCTAATCTGTGTTTAATTTCTTTCTAATTGCACTGACTTATTTTGTGTATGCTTCTGCACAGCTGAGAGCTCAAGCCTGCGGAGTATTCAGTACTTTCCCACTGGGCTTAACCCCGAGAAGCAGTATTGTAAAAATTATTTTTAAAGTAGTAAGGGTTCAAAAGGCTGCATCTATCTAATTTCACACTTCTTTTTACTGATAAAAGCTTTAGCTTGCATTTTAATTATTTCAAATATTCTAAAGGTATACAGCAACATATGATCTACTCTGATTTTTGAACGTAGCAGAGCTGTTCTTAACGCTGTTTCTGAACATATGTTCTGTTCTTACTTTTAAAATAACTACCAGAATCTGTCATTCATTCTGATGGCACCACAAATATTCTATTGATGCATTAATGACATTACTGACTCTATAGAAACATTTTTACTAAAAATATATGCAACCTGCAGAATTGTTAAAATCACTGTTAAATGCAGGAACCTATTTAAATACATTTTTATTAACATATCTATTGCCATATTAAAAGAGTACATTCTGCGAAAAAAAGCACCTTATCTGTAAACTGGAAGTATAGTCCTGGTTCTTTTAAAGATTACTCCTTTATACAATTACAGCAAGATTAAGAATTCTGCAGAAAGGCTGTAGAATCACAAAGCTAAACTATTATTTGTGTGAAGCACTCAGGCTTTATCTAAATTTTTTAAGGTGATTACTAAAAAGCTACTGAATTAGTTCGTTAAAACCATTTTATATTTGCTAGCTTAAGCATTTGATTTTGAAAATTGCCCAACTTCCAGTCTGGCTGTTATTTAGCAGAAACTTCCACAAACTTCTGAAATGCAAATACTCATCAGTGGGGAACTTCACAGAGGCAGAAACAACATAAAAAGATGAAAACTCAGTAACAAACCAATATGAGGTTAGTTTGCAACTGAAGTAAGTAAAACAAGCTGTTTAAAAGCCAATCAGCTAACCTGCTTTCTCCTTGCCCAAGACCCAGCTTCTTCCATTAGAAGAAACAAAGTGATATATATTCTAGTCTGACCTCCTTAATTCCCTTCCAGTCTGAATTATCCTCTAATCCTACTGACACCCCATGGTAATAAAGAATTTGAATACTGCAAACACATATATTTAACTGAGGACATTGTCCACAGAAATAGCTCCAACTCTAGAACAGCAGATAAGTAAACAAGATTCCCACAGGGATGCTGGCACTAGGCAGAGCTGCCAGGGCACAATGGCACTAGAGCAGGATTGGTTTGGTAGGTGGATGGATGAGGTGCGTTTGTAATGTACGGAGACATGTGACAAGGGCAGTAATGCATTAGCCGTACAGCTTTAAAGTCTTTATTTCTGCTTGATGTGAGTTTGACTTTGGCATAAATTTACTTTAGCCATCTAAATGCTTTTCATGAGAAGATGCATCTTAATTTCTCTGCTTTTCAAAAAGCTTAACATAGACGTATTGAAATAAAACAGTGTTTAATTTCACATGTATTAAATGTCTATCTAGTACTCACATCTTTTCTAAGAGAGGTACATACACAAGTACCTTTGGGAAAAAATATAATGGAAAATTCAAAGGAAATGTGAAAAATATTCAAAAATCCACTATGAAACTTAAAAAATTATCCTAAAAAACAAGTTACTATGTCAGGTTTTTTTATTACAATATTGTTAAAACTGTGAGGCAACAGCTGTCTAGAATGGTGCTTTCTAAACTTCTGCCTTCTTTGTCCCTTTCCAATATTAAACTTATTTTTCATTCTTTCCAGCTACGTGTTACCCCACATCTGGAACCTCTCCACCACTGATCTCAATCTACACAATTACTTTGCCTTGGCAGTTCTTGTTGGCTCCCAAAATTGTTTTCAGTCCAAGAGGTGGTCCAAGCAAAAGCTGTATTCTCCGCTGCCATTTTCTTTGCCAATTCTCCCAAAGTCATTGGTCCTTGTTGCTGGTTATCATCTGTGTGTTTCATTCCCTCTCCTCTACACACACGTAGCTTCTTGGTAGGTCATTCTTTGGCTCTGCATTTCATTTGAACCTGCTCCCAAGCCTCACCTTTGATATTCTTCCAGCTGCAGCCTGTGTGACTCTCCAAAAGAGAAAAGTATTCCACTGGAATTATATCACTATAGTTTAGGACAGGGTCTGGCCCTCCTTTAAATTATATAATGCCATTAACAATTTGTTGCATAATGGAATAGTTTAGTTGAAGAGAAATCAAGTTCCTTTGGTTACATCTTTGTTGTACTGATCCCCACAATACTATTGCAACATAAGGGAATGAAATTTCCTGTCTTTTACAAATAAATAACAGTGATATAGAAGTTGTAACCACATTACTCAACAAAACAGGATCAGGGACCATCCTGTGTGTCTTGGGTCAGTTGGCACAGCCTGGATCTCTCTGTACTGTGCAGGGCCTTGTGTTCTTTCTCAGTCTCACAAAATGTCTCTGTGGTCCTAAGATGTTATTATTGTATACATTTTGTTTTCTACTCAAAATGTCTCAGATCATGTAAGAGCTGCATGCAGTCCATCAAAGTGTGTATTCATGGCATTTTTTGATATGTGGGTAGGTGTTGCATGGCATTGGGCATGTTGTGATGGTACAAAAAGGTACTTAAGGGTGAAAAGTCTGTTGGAAATGTGTTGGAGAACTATCTAGGGTACAGTGACCTGGTACAGGTTTCTCTGTGCCATCCAGTAGTAAGAATTCTGGTGTGATAAATGGCTTACAAGCTTTCTGTGAGGCTAAGGAGCAGTCTTCCCTGAAGTAGGAATCTGTGTCCTTCAAAATAAACTTACTGGGTGGTCTAGATGTACTATAGTCACTTTGCCCAGCCATGAAAATCCAATGGAGTGGATTTATCTTACGCTAATTAAATGCAAGGCACATCTCTAGGATGTAAACTTCCACATTATAAATTGTATTTCAGCGTATGGATAACACAAAGACACTGATACCAGGCAATTCATAACATGGAGAATGACACCACTGTGAAACAATTCAGCTTTTTCATTCTCTCTATGGAAAAGTTGCTTCCATAAACCATTAGAAAATTCATTTTCAAACAGATCTCATCTTGGCAATGTTTATCTGGTGGCTCAGTTCTCTTAGGTTAGTATTTTTTCATAAAAACTCCACTGGTGTTTCTATTGCATGTCTCTAGCCTAAAATATGGTTGGAAACAGAAACAAGTACTTACTCATTTAGCCATTAAAGCAAGTTGATAAGATTCACAATTCATGAACTGTGAATTAATATACAAACTGAATTAATGAACTTACAAGAATTAATTGACTTATGTTAAATGAATTCATATACAAACTGTAAGAAGAGATAGCATATGGGGCCTGATGTTGCATGGAAACACTCTGCCACTCAGCTATATGTTAACATTGCTATCAGCAACAGACAAACAGAAATCCAGCATATTCAATCTGGCAGACCAGTGCCATCATTTAATCCATCCAAATGACTAGTACTCCTAGACCTTTTCTTTGGCAGAGTACAATTCTCTCAGTTAGGGCAAATCTGCCTAAATCTAGACAGCCAACATTCAAAGTGGAAGATTTTTGCTTCCATGATAGCTCAGCAAACAGAGGTTAGAGTTTATGTTCTGATGAGTTTGGTTATAGAGCACAAAATATTTTTGCTTAATGAAAAAAATAAGTAGCTAGGGTACTTGATGACTATTGAAGCGTAAGCAGTGGGGCCTTTTTGTCTTCTCATCCTTCCTCACTTATAAAACATACCCATTAGGATTATTTCTTCCCATTGGTCATCAGTTTTATAAAACTACCCTGCTTCATTTTATCAGCATACTAGAACTACAGCTCACTGAAGGCAATGCTGTTGCACCAAACAAGAATTAGGAAACTAATTGCCTTTTGCAATAGTGACACAATAGAGGACAGCTGGTCACAACAAAATCACGACATACCCTCCTGCCACTCATAATTAACTTTTCCTTGGAATGAGAGGAACATGCTGTCCTGTTGCAAAAATAACAGTGTGCTTGGTTGTGAGCCAGAGTCAGTGATAAATACATTTCTGATTACAGCCAGCAACTTAATTCACAAGCATCTGATTAAAAAAAAAAAAACAACAACCAAAAAACAACCTTTCAGAAAATACAGTGATATAAATAAGACAAATATGATCTAATGCACTGAGCACAAGATTGGAGTCACAAGACTTGGTATTTCCACTGCTGCCACTAACCTGCTGTATGACCATGAGCAAGCCATCAGATGTCTCTATCTCAGTTGCTTTGAGCCGGTAATTAACTACCTTTAGACACAGTTTAGTGATAAAGGCTTCAACTGTGATCTAAGGATAAAGCATCCTGTTTTTATACGAAAAGTTTCCACAATTTTAAGGGGGGATTTGCAGTTTCAGCAGTTCAAAGTCCTTCACCGAACTATACCTTGTCTGCAGGTATTTATACTGGGGAATTTTAGCAGAATTATGTGCCCACATGATATGATTAAGGACAAAATAAGATCCATTCTGCAGAGGTCCCACTCACAGGTTTTGCCACAAAATATACTTGTCTTCTAAAAGTCTGCATTTGTTTCAAGCCTGCATACTACAACTGTATCAGACCAGTCAGATCAGCAAAATGAATACAATTTATCTTCTGAGTTAATGATCAGACATTTATTTTTAAAGATAATATACTGCTCTGTGTCCTTAATGAGCCAGCAATCCAGGATTGAACAGAAACTATGCAATTACGTGCTGATGTTCAGTGGGCAGAGAATAGTCCTGAGTGACTCCAGGGATAAAAGTATCATCATATAAAAAAATGCACTGAGCCGTAACAGCAAAGTTAAATGTCAACCCTCTAAAACTTTCTGTTTCTGTAAAGAAAATAAGCAAGCATTTACATCGCTGCCTTTTTATCAATAACTCTAATGGGTGAGCCCTTCAGTGCTCCATTATTTCGGTTGTCCAACTTTCCCTATAATACCTTGTTTTCAATTGCTCATAGAGTTGGCAAGTTTAAAACATTTGCCCAAGACTTTTTATCATTAGCCTCAGCTTTAACATTTTAGAAAGCTTAGACAAACTTTTTGCTGTTTGTGAGAGCATGCTTAGGGGAAAAGATTGTTTCAATAACATTAACCTACTAACGCTTATCTTGCCCCTGTCTATTGGCTCCACTACTTCCCTGGTTCAGTACAGGAACTTGTAACAAGTCAAAGTCTAAATCCAGCATAACTTCTGCGGTCCCCCGTGGAAGCCACAGTAAACTACCATTTCCACAGATGCAGCAGAATCTGGAAGTTTGCTTTGAAAATGTCAGTGCATTTCATTAAACGTGCCCACGTTGTTCTGAAGTAAAGAAAGACATCAAAACACATGGGAATGGATCTTTGCTTTCCTGGTGCATGCTTGTTTTCCTTGGAGCCTTCTCTGATTCAGAGCACAGACTGAACAGAACTCTTAAATCAGAATCACTCTTATTTTGTTAAGGAACGTCTTCTCTGTAAAACTCATATCCTTTATTTCAGAAAATGTAAGATGTGCACTGTAATAGATGAGGAGCTGTAGGAAGAGAAAGAATAGTTTCTCAATAAAGAACTGGGCAGGCATTGGAGAGCTGTGTTTTATCGCCAGCTCTACCTCATGCTGCTCATGCTATGCCAGACAAACATTTTTTAGACAGATAATCCTTAAACAGCTGATAAAGGAAAGAAAAAGTTAAAGCTCATGATTTGTTTTAAAATTATTTGTCAGAACAGTTTTTCATGGGTTATCTTTCCAAATTGTCTTGATTTTAAAAACAATTCTTAAAACATTGTGATGTTTTTGGCTGGGATAGTTAATTATTTTCATAATAGCTAGTATGAAGCTAAGTTTTGGATTTGGGCTGAAAACAGTGTTGATAACACAGGGATGTTTTTGTTACTGCTGAGCAGTGCTCACACAGAGTCAAGGCCTTTTTTACTTCTCACACCACCCCACCAGCGAGTAGGCTGGGGGTGCACAAGAAGATGGGAGGGGGACATAGCTGGGACAGCTGACCCCAACTGGCCATAGGGATATTCCATACCATATGGTGTCATGCTCAGTATATAAAGGTGGGGGAAGAAGAAGGAAGGGGCAGCATTTGGAGTAATGATGTTAGTTTCCCACGTCACTGTGAAGCATGATGGAGCCCTGCTTTCCTGGGGATGGCTGAACACCTGCCTGCCAACGGGAGGTGGTGAATGAATTCCTTATTTTGCTTTGCTTGCATGCACAGCTTTTGCTTTACCTGTTAGACTGTCTTTATCTCAACCTACAAGTTTTCCCACTTTTACCTTTCTAATTCTCTTCCCCATCCCACCGGGGAGGAGTGCACAAGTGGCTGTGTGGTGCTTATTGCCAGCTGGGCATGACCATGACAAATGTTACTGGAAAAGTCTGGGGTTTTTTGTGCTTTAGATAGGAAAAAGACAAGGAGAGAAATAAAAAAAGCCATGTTTCACTTTCATATGTGCATAAATAAAGATCATAAAGCAAAAAAATTCAAAGGATCTGACTTCCAAGCTTTCAAACGCATTATCCCATCTGGCTTACATTTTGCCCAAAGAAATAGATTCTGCTATCTTGTGACAGGGAGAGAACAACACCTAGGAAGCACGTTCAGCAGAGTCTAACCAGGCTTTGACCTGTGAAGCTGCACTCCTACACTGATCCATGGTGACAGTACAAAGGAGTGCGTAGGAAGCGAAAGGAGGTGTATGGTTGATGAATCCATGCTAGTGTCATTCCTCTGGCAAAATCCTTTCTCGGGAAAGGGAAGCTGATGCAGAAGCTCCTGCACGCTGAAGGCTGCAGCTGTGTGCATGGAGTACTTATGCTAATTTTGCCCAACCTGGGAAAGGATGGGGGGCAGCTTTATCACCAGCCTCTACTAAACATTCTAATTTTTGCTTGGGGCGGTGAACAGAATTAAGCTCTGAGAACAGAGTCTATTAACATAAATGGAGAGAAACAGTCATTTTATTTGCTACCATGCAACTTGCAGATATCAGAGTTTCTCCACTGCGTTTTAAGGTCTTGTTGCCATAGTAGGCATAGAAATCCAGAACCGTGAACTGTTGTTCAAGGAAGGGGCTGGCTCTGAGGAGTTACAGAACAGAGGTTCAAAAAAGAGCACAAAGGCAATTATGGAAGCTGCAGAGAAATTAAATATTTTTTCTTTTATCACAATGCTTGCAGTTTCTGTTTTGACACTGGTGGCACCAGAATAAATGCTAAGAAAAGAAATTCAATCTAGATTCAAAGAAATGTGATTTTAAAAAGACAGATCAAACCATATTCTCAATACATGGCGACAGTGTTCTCGAAATCAAGGACTGCTTCATGTAAAAATAGTCACAGATTAGACCTACCTCCTGAATTTTATCCTAGGATCAATATTTTTTAGAACTACTAAAATGGATATATTTTTATCTAAAAAAGAAAAAACTATTTACCCAACAGTCAGTTCTTGTTGGAGGTAACTAATACTCATAACAAGACACTATATTTTTAGATAAAGCTTTCTTTTGAATCATCTGTTACATAGCTTTATAGAGTTAATTTCAATGCCTGGCAAGCCAAGAGAAACTGCTATTATGGGACCCTTTTACAGCTCGGGAAGACAAAGTTAATAAACATGTAACTACTTACACACCAAGTCCATTTGCAAATGAATTACATAATGCTACATTTGACTGCCATTATTCTTAATAACATGTCTTTTTTTAGACAGTGGTGCCCTTCTAGACCCCAGGCCAAAAGATCATGTTCATCCAATGCTCAGTAAAATGTTGAATCTTTAACAGAAGCAGGATGAGATCATTACTATAAAATGATACAAAAACATACACAGCTTTGATTCTGGATATATTCCATTTTGCATCACTGAAGGTAAATCTGTTTTGCAAATGCAGAATGATTATGTCTTTGTATTTCTGCCAACACCCACCTCAGTTTGCTGCTACCAGAGAGGCTATCACAAACTCTGTGGTTTGTAATGCAAGAACAAAACCCTCCTGAATCTCTGGGGTGGGGAACTGCAGTAACAATTATCAGCTTCCCATCTCTGTTCTCATGAATTGATGCAGTGACACATATTTGCATTTCTCTGATAGAAAATGATAGGGCATGCTAATAGCTATTTAATAGTTGAACAATTATTTAAATTCAGGTTAACCCTAATTACATTTCCTATTAAATCCAGGGAGTGATTTCCTCACCTCCAATAGAAAGAACCGTGTGGTGAGGCCTACATGCAAAGATGGGTCCCTAAAGCTTTTCTCATACTGGTTCCTGGG
>NW_010146193.1:14758-15985 GCF_000699245.1 Pterocles gutturalis
CCTGCAAAAGCTGTGGCTTTTGAGTACTTGCCTCTTTCCCCAGTTCCAGGAAGCTGAAGGATCAGAAAGTGTCAGGATAGGAACTGTCCTAAAGCAACTATATTGAGCTTTGCTGATCCTCTTTGGCCCAATAGCCCACTGGACATATCCACCTGACCCAACCAGTAAAAACAACCCAGGGCCCAAACTCTGCCGTAAAAGCTGGGTGCAGGGCAATTAGCAAGGCTGCAGGAGAGGGCGCACCACTATGGTTTATTTCTGGAAACTGATATGACCCTTCAGCAGAGGGTTGCCCAGGAAATACCACATCCCCAGGTGCAGAAGACATCTGTAGAAGCACTATCTCCTAAATGGCACAAGGAAGCCAACAGACCCAAAGGACCTCTCCTGCTGAGCACAGGTGAGGGGGGTTTGCTCTTCATAATCCCTTGTTCATGTTTGTTCAGCAAAGAAGAAACAGAATCATATAAGTAAAAACAAATTCCCTCTGCATCCCCAAAAAAGACTAAATAATTCCCTCACATATTCTGGAATGCCAGCCCTGGTTCTTCTTTAGCTTCTAATTGGTTTATTACTAATGGGTGGTTATTGGAACCCATACGTGGTTCATCGCCATTACGTAAGCAAAGGCTTTATTTGGGAAACCTTTAGACAGTGTGATCAGAAATGCGGCCATTGTTCATTCTCACTGTTGACTAATTTCATTTAGCTTTAAAAGTGTGATTAACTTCAATACTATGAGAAATTAATTATGTTTGTGTTCTAATGATCAGTATTAACCTAATTAGTGACCACAAAAATTCCCAAGCAAAGCACTTAATTATATTTGAATTAAGATTTTAAATATTTTCCTAATGGAAAACTTCCAGTAAAACACTAATGCGCTCAAAAGCTACAACCATACGAAAACATGCAGCATTTGTAAAATGACTTCAGTAATGAGTTTCAGATTGCTAACTCTGCTACAGAAAGTAGCAGTGTTTGTAATATGATGTTAGAAACGCATCCATACATCACAAGTAATCAATGCATTAATTAAATTAATGCTTTTAAGCTTCAGTTCACCAGATATAACAGAAATCCTTTCCAAGAATCTCTTTCTCTAACTCCCAGACAGAAGTGGTACCCTGTCCCCATTCCCCAAGGCCACTGAAAACTGTTTTGGGGTCAGGAATAAAGTCCTTGCCTCAGTCTACTTGTCCTTCATGTGCAGTCATTTTCCTGCTG
>NW_010146193.1:15999-50083 GCF_000699245.1 Pterocles gutturalis
GACCTCCTCCCATTCACTCCTCTGTTTTCTACTCTTCATGTTTTCTGTAGCATTTTTAAGCATGGCAAGTCATTCAGAAAGGAGCTGCTGCACCCTGAAAAAAACAGGCCAGAGATGCAAATTAGATGGGTAGAACAGAGAATGCCACTGCCAAATCACAAGACAAGTGTTTTTGCAAATAAAAGGACAATCTCCAAAAAAACAGTGTTGTCTTCTGTCTTCTGGGAGACATATGGCCTTCCTAACCTAAGCAAACATCTGTATTAAAGAGCCCGCATATACAATGCCCACAGAAAACATCTTAAATACCCTTTTTTAAAAAAAACCCAAACCACATTATGCTCTGCTATGTTATTTTACACAGCCATTCTTGCAATTAAATGACACCAAATAAGTGAAAGAATCATTACAGTCCCCCTGGGATAACATAGTTATTCATAACTGAATCTGACCCTCCTTTCATTTACTTTGTTATAAGAAGCTTTCTTCCGTATTACTTGTTGCAAGCACTGTCCCAGTGCTTTGTAATACGGGGAACATATTGCTCCATATGATTCTACCTATCATTCCCAGGTACTGGAATGATTGCAATTAAAGTATTTATTTAAGATAAAAGCTTTGTATTGAATTAGAAATTGATCTTCCACATGACCAGATAGTAGTGTTTTATGTATTCGTATAGAGGTCTCTTTTGAATGTTCTTGCATATGTATGCTGCTCGGAGCAAGTGAGTCTTCTCCAGGCATGCAGAAACAATACTTGGAAATACAATTCCCAGCTTCTGTGGGCCTCAGGATGAGTGGGGCAGGCACTAAATCCCTTGTCATCTCCCAGCTCTTGGTTAAAGAATTTATCTCCATTACCAACAATATGCAAAGAGTGCCAGAGATGTATCAACTCAATATTACATCTTATCAATTATGTATTGTCTCCCAACACAATACAGTTCATGAAGTCTAAAACACAAACCAGAAAAATAGGAAATGCATTCCTCCAGAGCTCCAACATATCATCTATATACAAGATAAAGATTTTCACTCTGAAGTGAATTCCTCTCTTTCCTTGCAACTTTTCCCCTTTTTATCTTATCCTGTAGTTCCTAATCTAAGTTACATATTAAAAATGTAGCAACAACTAATCAACTAAAGAATGAGTGGAGGTAAGATCCTGAGGAGATGCTGGCTCCAGTAAACCCATGTTTTACCCTATGAAAGAATTTGTGAGAAAGATTTTTAGTTTCCTATTTCTTTATGTCTACGTTAGCTGAGTTACATCTGCATTTGTGCCTGAGCTCCCCTCTCCTGGGCAGTAGACACACCTGCATCTCCCAGTGGTACTGCAGGTGTTTAGATACGTGGATTCATTAATGGGTGGCTGTGTGCTGGTATATGCCACGGGCTGTTTACTGTCTTGTCTTTCACTCTGCTGGCTTCAGTACCTTCTGACAGCATATCATTGACGGTAACATTAGTGATAGAAGTGTCCCGGGCTGAAGAGATCTCTAGGAAAAGCTTTATGGAGAGTGAGCAATAAGCAACCCTTAAAATAATATTCCAGTATTGATTTTTGGGGAGTGATGTCTTAAAAATCTGTATTAGTTTTCAATATCCCAAAATATACCGCAAAATATACGTATTTCCAGAGACTCATATCGCCCTAATTTCTACATGGTGTTTTCAGTTACCTTTGGTACTAATGGTTGAAATCCATGCTTTGGAAACACATTTACCCTGACATGGATAGCCTGGTTTTTTTGTTGGTGGTTTTCATTTGGTTTTTGTTTTTTTGGTTTGAGTTTTGTTTTGGTTTGGTTTTTTTTTCCCCAAACATCATGCAGCACACAAACAACTACAGGTATTGTGTAGGCAAGTCATTCATGTAATAAATGCGTTTGCTGTCCTGGCTTTTTGAAAATCAACAGGTTAGGTCATTAATAATTTTTATAACTCATTATCATGATGAAAAATAAAGCAAAGACAGCTTTTTTGATTGATGGAGATTTACTAATGGAAAGCTTTTATTGCTATATACTTATTTTTGAAGCTACTGACATGAAATGTTATAAGCACAATTTATGACTGAATTAAAATTTCATTTTAGATAGTGCCAATCCCTAAAACCTCAGTCTGTCTCCTTCAATCACACTCTACAAGTTTGAACACCAGTTTGGCACCAGCACAGTATTTGTATGAAGCTCACATGCACAGGTCTAAAAAAAAAAATAATCTCTAAACTCACACAAGAAAATGGTTTCATGTTTGCAGATACTAAACTTATACAATTGATTAAGACTGCATTGAAGATAGTAGTGATAAACTCATGATTATACTTTGGAAAAGTAACTATAGTGTATCAATTTTGGCATTATTTATCATTGTGAAACACCTTTAACTTCATTTTCCACAACCACAAGGTGAGGTCTAGAATTTAACATTTTTAATTAAATTTGTATGTCCAAAAATTGATGAATGGCACAGGAATAATTAAATGCAGAAACAGAAAATGGGAGGGCTAAAGGCATTGTAGAGCAATGCAAACACAAAGTACAACAACAATGTGGGACCTGGCCTGCCTTCTTTGCTCAAGCAAATTTTCTAGAAGGAAACAGGGTGAATACCATAAATGCAGTACAGCCTCAAAGGAGCATATCCTTCCTCTGGACATCAGTGTATCTACTCTGATATATTAAAATAAACCTTTGCTTGCTACTGAATGCAAAATTGAGGACAAACATGCAAAGGAAGCACTGTGCTACCCTGCTAGCAGAAAGGGAATGAATGGAGACACGTTCAGGGACACAGCTAGGATATTTTTGGGCTCCACCAGTCCAACTGCTTGTTTTCCTTTCGAAGACTATTTGCAATGAGAGTAACTTAAAACATCTCTAAATTATTTAGAGAGACTAGACCTGCACGCAGCTGACAAACAGTTAGGGAGCATTAAGTTTACCTTTGGAGGTTTTCCATAGCTACCTGGTGGCATCTCTAGCAGGACTGGATCACCAGGACCATCAAGCTACTCATCTTCTTGTGAAGTCCAGGGCAAATTTGCAGAGGAGGGGGAACACTTTCGTGCATAGCAAAAGTTTCAAAAATAGTTTTGTATTGCACAAATTAAAGTACCAGAAAGTTTTCTAACTAGAAAAAAGTGAGTACTTGCCAATGCCAAAGAAAGGCAACAAGTTTTTCAATGTTTTTGTTCTTTTACCCAGATAGAAGGACCATTACTTGGAACAAACCCAAATGAATATAATTATATATATAAATTCACCTTTGAAAAGGTTTTAAAATTCATTCCACCATTACTTGGAACAACCCCAAATGGATATAATTATATATATAAATTCACCTTTGAGTCAGCATCTCGTGTTTCAGCACTTGTAGTCACAGCATCTTTCAGAACAGTACATCATCCCTATGCTTCATACACATCTTCTACCTTCTCAGTAAATCAGAAGATGGATGCTAAAATCCAGAATGCAACCTTAAAAATTCCTTTTTTTTTTTTTTTTTTTTTTTGGCAGGCTTTATTGATACTGTGGGTTCAGCATATTTTGTAATGGGAGATGGCAACCTCTCCTTTATAATTCAGACAACCAATTAATTGGAATTAAGAGATTATTCAGCAAGGAACATTTGCAGTAGCTAAACAGGAATATTCTAAATTAATGGAGAAAAAGCCAAAATACCAGCAGATACAATAAAGAAGAACAAACTGCTTTTCACTGTAATTTGTATGCAGTATGAGAGAGGTATAAAAGCATCAGATGGGTCCTATCTCACAGGAGATCCAAGATGGTGCATTTGTTTATATGGAAAATGGGCGTGGTTGGGATTTTTATTTTAAAACAACAACAACAAAACCCCACATATTTGTTTGTTTGGTCAGGATTTTTGCCCCTGGGAAATCATCTCAAGATCAGGTTCCCAATAAAACAGATTCACTTAAAACACATTGGATCAGTAGCTAGAAAAAGTGGAAACAGGCCACAACTCACGTACACCGTAACTGGTATCTTTGTGTGCTTTTGATTCAGTCTCATCCTTTGAGCTTTTCTTCCGATTAAGTCCTTCAGATTAAAGGAGGATAACTGATAAAGTTTGCTACATTTCATATGGTGCATGCTCAAGGCCCTTTACTGGTATAACACTCTAACAACAAACATTTATGTTTTTTAAGGCTTATTGCTGCTTCCTTACCTGTGTGGACTCTGACCACATTGCATGTCTCAGGGGTCCCTCAAACCAAGTGATGGCATTCAGTCCTAAACCACCCTCCCATCCCACTAGTATGCTGACCCCTCACATTTATTATAAGAACATAGTTAACTGATAAAGCAAAATTAAGAGAATGAGAACACAGAGTCATATATCTGGAGCTTGATGAGAATGTTGAGCTAAGTCATTCTGTATGCTTGCTTAGGGTTTTGTTACAAAATTGAGATGAGCATCACCCGCTGAGTTGTAGTGTAGTAATCATGCCACCACTCCCACTGAATTCCAACTCGAGTATTCACAGCCCTCCCAGACCTTCAGAATCACAGCTTAATGCCTCAAATATTCTTTTCCAACTGTATTCTTACTTAAAAATCATCTGCTTTGTACTCACAGCTTGTCCTCTTTACTATCTGCATCTAAGCTCATGCCACGACTCCCACTGAATTCCAACTCAATTTGAGTATTCACAGCCCTCCCAGACCTTCAGAATCACAGCTTAATGCCTCAAATATTCTTTTCCAACTGTATTCTTACTTAAAAATCATCTGCTTTGTACTCACAGCTTGTCCTCTTTACTATCTGCATCTAAGCACCCTGGTATAAACCTGACTAGTTTCTATTAATGTTTTATAGATAGCAGATGCTTTATACTTGGCATTTTCAAGTCTCCCAGAGGTAAAGAAGGAAGGAGGATCTGCTGTATTTCCAAACAGTCCCTCTGATGAGAGTTGGAAACGTTAATAACTAGGTGAAAAGTTATACCTGTTCTTGCTGAGGATTCTGAGTATAATTGGATTTCTTCCTTCCATTAGGTTAGGGAGAAAATTAAACCTATAACTCATCTGGTGAATATGAACTTTAAGAGGGCTGTCAATTTGCAGCTTGGGACTGAGCTAAAGGGATGCCAGTTTTGAATTATTTTTCTCTTCAGTCCAGTCCTCTTTATTTGACTTTGAGCTTCTACAGTAAGCAGACATGTTTTTCAAGGTGCATTTTATAAATTAAAGCAAGTAAATGAATCTGAGGTGTGTGATCTAAGTCAATTTATCTTTTACATTTTGAAATGCAGCTGTGGGTCTCGGTACTCACGTAAGAAAGCTTCTTCATCATGTCATTCCTTCAAGAGCAGGGAGGGCATAAACTGGCAACGATTCCAACCTTCTGGCCTGGCAGTATTAATAAACTACTTTAAAAAAAAAAATAATAATATTAATACCTAAAGATGATAAAATTATGCACTTACTAAGCTATGTAATAGTTTGTAAGATAAACAGAGGTATATTGGCATAGGTTCTCCCAGCAGTGGAATTTAACCCCTTACTTAGAAGAAGAAAGCAACAGCTTAGCACAAGCAGCAAGTAATATACTAACACAGGAATTGAAGAATGTAATTTCCAAACAAAGGTTCACTCAGAAGTCTGGTAGGCAGCACGTGTCTTCAGAAGTAATATCTGGTCTTTACGCCACACACCTGAGCAGCAGAAGGCTCTGCAGACTTTAGGAGGAGAGTCTTGAGCTGAGCTGTCAGGTGCACAGTGGAAGGCTCCATCAATCCTTTTACACTGAAAGCAGCCGTTTCCTCCTTCCCAATACATGTTTGTAAGCACATGATTTCTTTTTATATTACTTCTCATTGACACTCTGATTCCACATGATACAAATATTTTGTGTTGGTTCATAGAAATAAAAATAGTTAACTGCAGAATTTGTAATAAAATATATTTCATATAATTTAGTATAAATTTACTGGATTCTTTTAATATTGCTTTTGAACATTTATTCTCTAAAGTAGCAAAAGAACCTCAAGAAATTTGATTTCCAAGTGTAGTCTCTGAGGGGACCTACTGGCACAAGCATTTCTTGTATAGTTTGGTTTTGTTGTCAGTTATGGCTATTTCGCAGCATTTTGACACAGAAATGTTAAACTTTTTTCTTCAGATAGACGCTGGAGTGAGAACTTATGTCCTCTCAAGCTGCTCCAGGAGCACTATTACTCTCTTCCTTCACAGTGTCAGCCTACCTTAGCAGAGCTCATGAACTGCCTCCTCCAGTCAAGGTTACCGGGATTGTTCTCAAACATGAAATGTGAATCCTTGCCTTCGGGACTGATATCAGCTAGGAAAGCATTAATTTCATAGCAAAACAAGACAACTAGATTTACCAGCTTTGTGGGACTCTTCCTGGACATTATAAACCACTGGAGCTGTGGCACTGGGGACATACAGAAGACTACTCTGGAGACAGCACTAACACTTACAGAGTTGCAGACAACTTCTTTTAGTCTTAATTTTTACTCCTAGTGGAGGTACACCACCATCCAAAGTCTCAGATATCCAAACCTGCAAGGTACTACGGCAACTTATCCCCTACACCCTGGCCAGTGATTACACAGCAGACAAAGGTGCTGC
Organism: Pterocles gutturalis; assembly: GCF_000699245.1. Lineage (NCBI taxonomy): Eukaryota > Metazoa > Chordata > Aves > Pterocliformes > Pteroclidae > Pterocles > Pterocles gutturalis. The sequence continues at coordinate 22,625 of NW_010146193.1, forward strand.
TCTCTTTTAGTCAGCACTAACATTTTATAGGTTAGTGATTTCTTAGTGGCACAACTTCTCTCACTTTTATTCACAGAAAGTATCCGAAACCCCAGAATAGATGACAGGACTTAGAAAGGAGGATGAGTAATTCAGTGGGTTGTATTTAGTTAGTGAATAATGATTTCCTTGCTGAGAGAAGCATGTTTTCTATGTTTATTCCTCAGATGACAGCAAACTGCCTGTAATTATTGTTATCGTACAATTACAGAGTGGGGGGAGAGGAAGGGGTGGGGTTAATAAGATTAGCTAATTAGACTTCTGGTGGACATGCAAAAAAACCAACCAACCAACCAAACAAACAAACTGTGAGGGCAAAGAGCTATTCAGATGGAGCCAGTGACTGAAAACCAGCCTTCAGTCCTCCCACTGGTCCTCATTGCCCTGGCTTCCTGAAATCATCTGTTTCGGTCTGAACACTGATCTGTGCCACATGTTAGGCTGTTTGTTCACAGTAACACTTGAGTAGAACCCACACTGGGTACGACAGGTTGCCTGGCAACTTAAATTTAATTTAGTAAAATTTAATTTCCTTTATATTATTACATTTATTCTATAACATATAGGGCCCAGTAACACATTCTTACATTTTGCTACCAAGAAAGGATTTAATTTTTGCTAAAACTTTCCCTTGAAGTGAACATAAAAGCAAACAGAAGAAAGAAAGGAGGGAGGGAGGCACAATATAGACCAACGTTTTGACCTAGCTTTAAGTTACAGTGAAGCAATAGAATGTCACAGTATGCTAATTATTTAATCAACCCACATCTTCTCTGCTGTTCATGTATTATTCTGACTATCAATCGAACACCATCTGCCCTCACAGAAAATGTTCCTGCAATGTACAGAATATTTAGCTGGCAAGCAACTATCACCATGTTCGCACTAGAAAGTCTTGAACCCAGGAAAGCTTGAGGAGCTTTGGGACATTCAAAACAGCTCCGGCTCTTCCTTGGCCTTCGTCTGGAGGAGAAGGAGGGGGATAAATACATTATTTCCGTTTAAATTTCAAATAATGGAATAGTTTCATTAATGGCTTTGAATGCAAATAGGAAGTTGAGCTTTGGAATCCGGCATGCCTTTAAAGAAAAAATTTCTGTCACTTGGAGAAGTGTGGGAAGCAGCAATGAGGAGGAGGGGGAGAAGCTCTGGCTCCTCTTGTCTGCTGGGCTGGAGCAGCGCTTCCTCCTGGGTGCGCTCCCAGCCACATGCCCTGGGCTGGCACGTAGTGCTCTGCGCCTCGGCCCCGGCCCCGGGGCAGGGACCCTTCAGGGACCTGCCTCAGATACTCTGAGAGAAGGAGCCTCTCGCTCTGCTAACGCTCATCCCTTACCTGGACAGCAAGTCCTGGCAGGGTATGCATTTCATAAGGTAAAGAGAGAATTCCTGTCTCAAACTGGAGAAAAACTGGGTTTGTCAGTGAGATCCTGGTAAAATACTCTAGGGAAAAGATTTTGGAAAGGTTGTTTAGTAAATGTAGTCTATAAGGTGATGTTTACCTCCAACAGAGGAAGTATAAAACTTTGCCAACTGCAATAAATAACATAAAACTTATGCCAAAGGAGAACAGTATTACTTAGTGACTTTTTTTTTTTTTTTAAGCTACTAAAATAGACGGTTATGGAACTTCATCCTAAATTGCTCAAGTTGGAAGAACAGTGCAGTTGGCCTCTTCATCTTCTCCAATCAAGTGCCACCTGTTAAGGAATCCTGACCAGCTCTCCAAATAAACAGGTACAAGGATTGCATGTGCTATAAGAAGTACCAAGTGCAGAGGCAGCCAAAATGCCTTTGGGGGCTATTTAGAAAGAGGTTTTGGAAAAAAGCCACCCTCTTTAGTTAGTAGATCAGTTAGTAGGCTAGTTGCTAGACATTGAGTCACTCCCTCATCCCATTCTGTCTCAAAGCCTGGCATGGAGCACTTAAGTCCACCTCTTATCTGCTGGAACAGCCAACAGCTTTAGAGCAAAATCTGCTGGAACAGCCAACAGCTTTAGAGCAACATCCTGCGTGCGTACTGGTGAAGAGCTGTCGACAAGGCAGGGATGGGTCAATCTACCAGAATAAAAACACTGGGCCCCGATGTCTCTGTTATCCTTATCCTGGATTCCCTGGAGCGGGACCATGGATTTCCAGTGGGACTGGAATTTGGCCCAGTGTGCCACAATCCCATAAAACACAACTGTCTATTGGTTAAACAACGCCAAGCATGTCTCGGCCAGATGCCTGTTTACTGACTACTGACAGAGAAAAAAAGCTCTCAGATGCTATTGCTTGGGTTTGCAGGATGTAGGACATACTAATTATGAACATATGAAATGATCACAAAACAGAGATGAGCCATGTAACTTGGTTTGGCTGCAATTCTTGGTATATGAGAAAAACGACAGCACAGGGCTGGATGAACATAAATTCTGCATTAAAAGTAAATTATTTTGTCATCTAATATCTATTTGCTTCAGATAGTAGTTTGTTGTCTTCTGCTATGTGGGATAATGGACCACAAAATTGGTCAAATTATTGGCCATTTAGCAAGTAAAGGAAGAACCCTGGTTCACTTGGTCAACAAAAAGCTGTTCTTCTAAAACTGTCTGTTCTTCCCTAGAGACAGAGAACTCCAACAACGTGAGGTGGCGTTCACTTGGGAAACCTTGCTGAGGCAGTCGCAGCAGGATGGTGGGTAGGTGAGCACTTTAAAGAGCATCCTTCCCTGGCATTTCACTCTGACCCAACTCAGAGCCCAAACCCAAGCTCTTCAGGTGTCTTTTGACAAACCAGAGAGCAAACCTAGCTCTGCCAGGCTGTGCCACACCAGTGCACCCCAGGACCTGGGGCACTGGGGTCTGCCCTCCCCTGGGGCCCTTCCAGCCCTAGGGCACCTGTGGAGGAGAGAAGCAAGATGGGGAGCTGATCCCTGGAGTGGGACAGAGGTGGTAGAGCCTGCTGGTGCCCTCGGGGCCCTGACTGCTCTCCCATTTCAAAACAAAAAAATGCCTCCCCACCTTCTCCCACCCCCTGGCACAGATATGCAGTTTTTCCTCCTGAGCAATGTGCGCAGCAGCAGTTTTGCTTCCACTTAGGCCAGGAAGACAGCAACATTCACCCAAACGCCACCTCCCTGAGCCATCAGTCACCCTGATGCCTTTGTGCCATCTCCATTAAAACGTTTCTCCTAATTTTGAACTTTAGTTTTCCTTGTTGTTTATCCTATCCACTATAAAGAGCAGATATTCCTGCTCTCTGCAATAGGATTTTATGCTTTTTAGGACATAAGCATCTCACCTTTCAGTCACCTCGTTTGCTTTCCAGTCTTCCCCGGACTAATTGGCCCACACCTGCTCTGAATGCAGATTCCCAGATTAGATGGATACTCCGGGCCAGACAAGGTCTGATACTTTTGAGTAGATAGGATGGATTACTTCAAAAGTCCTAAAGATTATACTCCTATAAAGATACACAACTCTGAATTACATTTTTTTTCCCCTCAGTATCATCATACTGTGGACTCCGGTTTAATCTGTGGTGCATAATACCATCTTGCTGTGTTTTTCCAGATCTTTTTGTTAAGCAGCATATTTTGTTACCTTGTATTGTGCATTTGATTATTGCAGCCTAAGACCATGATCTTAATCTTGTCCTAGTGGAATTTTTTTTTCCTTCTTCGCAGGCCATTTTTCCTATTTGTTGATAACATCTTGAATTCAAATCCTGCTCTTTAAAGACCTTGAAGCTTCTTATCATTCACAAATGTAATAAGCATAGGCCTTTGTCCAGCAGTGGCTATTAACAAACGCATTAAAAGACTTGCTCCAGAACAGACTATAATGGACAGTTTGTGATGTAATGTCTGCCGCCACCACTGCCCTCCAGGGATGCTACCCATCCAGCTGGGCATCAATCCCCTCCCTCAGGCCTTTTCAGCATTCTCCTGGCTTTTCTAATGGGAATGTCATGCCACACTGCCATAGCCTTGCAAATCAAGATAGAGAGCATCCATGGCTTCTTCTCTGGCCATTCTTTTCTAGAAGATAAGCTTGGTATGATGTAGGGTTTTGTTTTTTTTTTTAATCAGTCACTTTCTCTTGTAGGTGCTTTTAAACTGTTTTGGGAATTTGTCTTAAAATCTCTGAGCTGATGCAAACTGCTTTATCATTCCCTAACTTTGCTCTAAGCACCACCCCACCCCGATATACCTCTTAAAGACAGGCACCATCTGCTGGTATTTTGCCTGTCCACAACAAGTTTCCAGAAATCCTGCACATCACATCTCTGTGTATTCAGGGATGCAGTGCACCAGGCCTGGTTAATCTTAAAAAATTCTGCCCAAGTGTTTCCTGTTTCAGGCTCACCTTGTCCCTTTGTCTCTAGCGTTAGCTGCAGCAGCACTCAGTAACTCAGTTCCAGTGAGCACAAACACAGAATAGGCATCAAACACCCAATTCCTCTGTGCCATCTGTAGATAGCTCTTCTCCATTGAGAAGCAGCTCAAACCTTTTCCTGCTCTTCCTACTACTGCCGAGATAATGTCTTTTTCTTGTAGCAGATACATTTTAATAATTGCAGGGAAGGAAATATGACCTCCAAAAGACCTCTTGAAGACCCTCCTGAGACCTGGTTTCAAGGGAGACTATTTCCTGAAGCCCTCAGCTCAAGGAAACAGTTTACAGAGATGAACAGAGCAAGGGAAGAGCAAAACAATTGTGTAAATCTCAGCCCCTGCTGATCACCTCCCTCTCTCACCAAAAGCATGCAAGAGGCGAGAGAAGAATGTGCTCAGTGTAGTCACGTCCCTGCTCCCAACACCCTGACTAGAGGCCAGAAAAGTCTCCAGGGCACATAGCCTGAACCACAAGAAAACATGGAAGAAAGAGTTTGTTTTAAAGACAGTAGAAGGGGAAGAAAAAGAGCCCCCAGACTCCCCCTTTCTTGAACTTTCCTTAATGACAGTGAGATGTTTCTTTCCCAGCAAAAGCGAACTGCTACTCTTGACATGCCTGATGTCAGCTGGAGGAACAGATGGCTCAATGGTTCATTTCAAACTGTTCACTCAGCCAAACAGCACAAATTGCATTAATTGCCTCACAGTGCGAGCAGAAAACAGAGCACTCCGCGTGTCCAAGCCGTGAATCACTGAGACTTCTCATCATTATTTGCATTTGACAGGTCAGTTGGGAACTTATCCACGCGCCAGGAAGGGTGCGGGTAGAGGGAGCACAATGGAAGAAAATTCCCCAAGTCGAGCACTCTGCAGGTGACAGAAGGTCTCCAAGAAATTATTTGACCTTCAACTTTTGCCTTGGCATTAAAATAGTTTCCTCAGCACAGTGCCACCTTCTGAAGTATAATTTCTTAACACAAGAACGTACATAATAACGCATCTAATGACTGGCTGTGGGGAGCAGGAGGAACAAGGTCTGATACTGACCTTCTCCTCTGTGTCCACGCTGAGACCAGGAACTTCTTAAATGCATTGGGGACACTTATATGGTCTACCCCAGCTTTGTCCCTTCCCTTGGCAAAGGCAGCTTACACACCATGGGAGGTCATGGCAGGCCACCTAAGAGAAAGCAGGTGTCCCAGAACCTCCCAGCCACAATACCTGGGGAGGGAAACCATGACAAGAGACTCTCTGTGCGCGCCTTCAACAAGTCCCTGTGTCCAAGAACTAAAAAACAGATGGAGCCAAAGAGGTTGAAACAAGTTACCCCAAATATCCCTTTTGTTTGTTTGTTTCTATAAGCTGGGAGCCTTGTCTATGTTTAATTTACTAGTACACATGTGCACAAGCATCTGAAAAGTTCATGCAGAAGGGGAGTCCAGGCAAAAAGCTCTCCTTTAGGTCTGACTGCTCTAAACCTTGCCTGATTTATCAGATGCTCCATATCATGTTGAAAAGCCCTGACACTTTGCTCATCAGCTGCAAATAGAAGGTGTTAGCATTTTGCCCACAGAAGACATTACATTTCTTTCGACCAAGGAAAAAAATTAGCAAATTACCACATAAGAGTAGAAATTTAAGGATACAGCTTTCTAGCTAATATGATCACTGATGATTCTCTGTTACCTACTTGAATATATTTTCTTTATGTCAACTACTTTAGTAAAATACAGTACTGGGAAAAGACTAACAACCACAGGCTGTTCAGATTCCTGCCACAAAAGTTACGGGCAAGTCCTGCTGCTCTTTCCTCCTCTCTGCTTTAGAGGGAGCAGAATCATTGTGGTTTTACCAGCGGGGGCAAAATTTCTGTAGCACATCTCTGTACATTGAAAATTTCCACTTGAGCCCCTTCTCCAAGAAAAGAACCATGGAAAGACTAGGCAGAAATTAAAATAAAATGCAATACATACGCAAAACTGGCCCCCACTACCGTGCTGTAGCCCTCCCTAAACTGGCAGCAGACCCAATCATTGTAAATGGGTGACAGCTGAGGGGTGGCTCTTCTGCTCCACCCCACTTGGTGGAGGCTCTGTCTGCACCCTCCTTCGTTGCTCCCTCTGGGCTAACTTCGGGTCTCACCTGTTTCTAGAGGAGAGAGATCCTTCACTGTTTTCCTTGCTTAAGCAGAAGTCAATAGAAGAGAAAGAATACCTAATTATATCTGACTGAGGGGAAAAAAAAGAGGTATTTCAGGGCTCTGCTCACATGAGAATTACTTTAAACCATCACTTTGCCTCTCACAAAGTTTGGAAAAAAAACCCTGGATCTAAGTTTGTTCCACTCTCTCTCTGTTCTGTGCCTCTAAAAATGGTGCAGCAAAATTCCTGGAGTCAGGTCGTCTCACGCTGGGAACCTTGGCTCTTGGTGCTCCATACCTTGCTGCCTCAGTCATGCCGTCATGCTCACTCTTTGCTTACACTGATGGCTGTTTCTGCACCACCAGAAACACCCCGTCCCCTGGTCCTCACAGAACTACTGTGGGACCTCTTCCAGTAACTAAGAGAGACTTTTCGTGGCATATTTTCCTCCTCGAAAGTAGCCTGTGTGGACCATTTAGGTGCTCAATTTTTGAGCATTGTCATTTAGATTCTCTTCTTTGGAAACAGGACCTTACTGTGCTTCTGATACCTGCTTCAGTTCTCGTCTGTGAGGACAAGGTGGCCTCCTTTGTGCCTGTGGGCTCCTCATCTCCCGTGGACTAATTCCGCCAGACATACCCACGCCTGCATTAAAGGCGAGCTGTTTCACAAAGCTCATAAGCACTCCGAGAGCTTCTGCACGGCAACGCAATCTCTGGGTGATGTCTCCCTCCTTTGGACTCAAGCAAGCAGCCTCTGAAGGTACTGGAAAGCTTCCAGCTCGTAGCAGGAATTAATTCAGACACTAATTTATTCCTTTGGGGCTTCTTCCTGATTTAACTGCATTTTACCAGCATCTAACCGTGTTCCACGCAGCTCTGCTCACAATACCAACGTGGGAGAAGGGGAGCGAGAACTAAGGTACAAAGCGGCCTGAAAGATCTGGAATAGCAGAAGGAGGGTGTGTTGTTACCACCGGCTCTCCCCCTGCTCTGGGAGAGGATAAGGGGCAGCAGACCAGCAGTAAGTCAGGCTACAGACCTGCAACCTCAACCACTGTTTTCTCAGTTAATTCAATCATGTCCTTTCATGTAACGGGGAAAATGAACAGGAGCAGATAATTTTAAGTCATAGGGCTGTGTTCAGTGATGTCTGAGAAACACGAATTTTCAGAAAATCTGGCTCATTCTCCAGCTACTCAAGTTTTCTGTCAGCACTGGCTGTGCCAGAGGAACCCAGAAGGTCTCTTTTAAAAAAGGCACACCCCAATTGATCATCTGTTGCTTGATGCTCCAGTGGTCTTTTCCGGAAAGACCTACCATATCGACCCCAGCCCCAAAGAGCTGCAAAGCCAGGTATGCCCCCAGACCTTCAAATTCTTTCCCAGGCTAAAGGAGTGTTAATTATGTGAATAAGCTAATGAATAGGGGGAAGTGCTCAGACCAACACACAGAATAATGTTGGAGAGGGAAATTTAATAGTTCATGCTATAGAGATGGTCAGTAGAAGAGGTGGCACTGAAGTAACTTAGGGCCTTTTGCTGTGATGAGCTGCTATGGTCCTTCCAGCTGCTATGGTCCTTCCTGCCTCACCACATGTCTTCTTTAGAAACCCCCGATGAAGGAACTTTGGAAAGGCCTTGTAAAAGCCCAAATACATTGTATTAAGTGTGTCCATTTATCCATTTTATGTCTATGCTTATGACTTGGTACAAAACTGATTCAGCTTTTCCTGCTTTAAAAAAAAAAAAAAAGCACCGTTAAAGCTACATATTAATTTTTTTACTAAGCTGTTAATTAAATGGCAAGGAGGGCCTTGGAAACCTGACAGCAAAGGCAAGTAAATAACACGGAGATTGCTGCTTCTTACCCAGGAAGAACAAGGTACTGGCAATGGTTTCTCAGTTATGGCCCCGCTACCAAATTCCCCTTTTGCAAGGGTGTAGAAGAGGGACTAATAATAGACCTTACAGCATCCTCATAAACCTCTGTTTTAGCAATTCTGGGAACATCTCTTCAGATTTATGCCAGTATCAGTGGTAAGAATTTGACCCAGGAAATACAACATCACGTGCAGCACATAAGACTTCAGTGTGATTTTACTGTTTTGTCTGAAAGACTGTGGCCAAATTTCTGCTTTCAGTTGCAGCAACATAATTATGTTGTCAACTGCTCCAAGGTTACCATCCTATTTTTGTCCTGAGTCTTGTTGCTTCTCAGTACCTTACCTTGATCTCTCTCATGTCCTTTACTGAAGATTCCTGCATCTCTCTTACACAATCAAACATTTATTTCTTAAGTACCACTCAATGTTATGACCATTTCAACATCCCCATTTCAGGTAACCAATTCACATTACCAGCTCATAGGATAGCTGTTTATCCATCCAAGAGTTGGTGGTCTCAGCCCAAATCCCAGTCCACCTGGTAAAACAAGCAACCCCCAAGTGCAGCTGAAGCTAATGGTTAATTAAAATGTAACCAGCACTGTGCTAATTAATTATCCTTTACTGTCAAGCTCAGCACAGAGGATGAGATTTAAAGCCACAGGGACTGAACTATATCTTGGATCTAGGGTGGGCAAAAGTATTCTGTTGACCAGGATAAGAGCTGGCTACAGGAGCACACATATATTGTATGCTTTGGGCAGCGTTTTGCAGTCAGGCTTCTTCTGTCTTCATGCCCTCCTAGCCCTGGGCTGCTGCACAACATACTGCAGCAGTACCGTCACCTTCTCGATGGCCTTATGGGTCACCTGGCATCTCTGGGGAGGGGAAAAGATGAAGCCTCACCCCCGTGACCTTCCGTCCTCCACTGGCTCTCGCCGCTCTCCCTCCTTGCACTGCCCCCTCATCAGCCACTTATGCTTTTGTGGACAGACCCCCAAAGCAAACTGTTTCATCAGACACGACAGGCTACGGAGGCCAAAACAACCCCAAACGCCAGAGAGGAACTCCTGGGGCCGAGGCTGCGGGAGGATGACGCACACGGAGCTGAAAAATCCAGGCAGCCTGTGACAGTACAACTTAAAGTAATTGTTAATTCTGCTGTTGTTAACAAGGATGCTCCAGTTTCTCTCTCACGTGATTAGTCCCGTGTCTCCCAGTGCCTGCTGCAAAACTAACAACCTGCCTCCTTACGGGAAAGACAGGCTGTCCCTAAGTCACCTTTCCCTTCCTCCTCCACGTTAACACAGTCAGCAGCAGAAGGCTGTCTCCTATCCTACAAATGCATTTTCAGAAAAAAAAAAAATACATTGCCTTTTTGTCATCTTTGAAAGGAGCAAAAAAAAAAAAAAAGTAACAAAGCTATTATCCTGATTAGGTTTTACTAGTGAAAAAATGAGCTGTTATATCAGCTCATGATCTGGAAGAACAATCTTTCCATAGAGACAAGTATGTCTTGCTCTTGGTCATCAATGACTAGGATTTCTTGACAGGAGATGCTGAAAAATTCTTGTTTAACATCTTAATCCCAGTTTATTTTTACCCTTGGGTTTGAATTCCCAAAAGCTCACTGCTAATGCTTCAGCACTACTGCACATTAGCAGCCCGTGTCTGGAGAGCCGCCTGCTGCTGCCAGGCAGTCAGCTCGCACACTGCCTTGCACTGCCTTTCACAAAAATAATACAGGATTCATTTTTACAGAGACTCTCGACACATCATAAAAAAGGATTCTTAAGAAACATCCCAACCCCCTTAAAAGTACGGTACTGATGGCAAAATAAACATTTTGCTTCAAATGTGTTTCCTCAAGACAAGTAGTTACTCATCATGGGTGCATTCTTGCGAAAAAGTTGCAAAAAAGCCTTGCCATGCCAAGACAGCAAGCTATCAAGTAAAAAAAAGGTAAAATATTGTATTTGCTAACATCTTCTCTTATTCCACTTGTGTCAGAATTCGAACTAAAAAAAAAAAAAAAAAAAAAAAAAAAAGACAAACCCCAGATGTACATATTCCATTTCTAAAATTGACTAAGAGCATCCACAAGGGTGCACTAGGTTCAGCCACATTATTGTCAGGAAAATGCACTATAAGATGAGCTTTTAAGTAACTCATTTGGAGCCAGCAGTTGCCCCAGCACACGAAGCATCGTTATCCGTGAACATGCATCCAGGACAGGCCAAACTCTGACCTCACCCCTCGCCATCTCCTGGTGACTCCATCTTTAGAGCCACCCATGGACAAACCACTTTGCAGAACCCTCCTGTGAACTGCACCAGTGAATCATTTAAAATGAGATAAAAAGGGGGCAAAGGAGAAGTTTTAATGAGACCAAATCCTCTCCCCAGTTCACCGCGATCCCACTATCAAGTGGGCCAACACTCGAGGTGTAGGAATGTCACAGCACAGGGGCAGGAGGAAGCACCTGGGAACAGAAACTCCTCAGAGGCTCCCCAGATCATCGAACCTGTCCGACCCGCTACTGCGACCTCCTGGGCAGGATTTCTAGAGTTGGCTTATGAGGCTCCCTACTAAAGCAAGTAAAATTTTGCCAGGGCAGAACATTCTCATGCACAAGCTCTCCAAGGGCAACCACACATCAACTTTGTGCCTGCATCTCAGAGCACTACCTGAAGGCAGTGAAGAGGCATTTAGACATTACTTTGGAAATCAGTGAGTTATGATTAGTAATCAACATTAAAAATGTAACACTGGCATATACATTTCAAAGTATGCTCATCTTGGGAACAAACCCAGGTTGATATAAAAATTATGAGGGTCTCAGACTACAGTTTGGCCCTACTTCCATCACGGCACTTTGCTTCAGTGGGGGCAGAAAAATCCTTGTGTAGTTAAGGCTCTGGCACGAAACTCTTGCTGCTTCTTTAAACTGTGGCTGCACTGCATCGTGTTATCTCCCTAAGTAGCTATTCCACTTTAGCTTCCTCAGAGGTCAGCTATTCACCTCTGCTAAGTACATCCGGTGTAAAAAGAAAATTCCTTAATCCTATTTTGTGTGCTTATTTTCATATGCACAGCCACAATTCTCCGCCATCGAGCCTGGGCCACACTACAAAAGTCCCAGTTTGCCACTACTGCTGTCTCCGCTGTACAGCAGACAGATGTTCACCAGGAGAACTTTGCTGTGGCTGTCTCTTAATTCTTACGTGCTATGGCAGAGGTACATACAATTAACAGACATCATTACTTAAAATGCAAAGCAAGAAACTGCACAGATTTGCATGTCTACTGAATTATTTCAGGATTCAATTACTACCCAAGAAATACAGGAACGAAGAACATGATAAAAAATTGGCTAAAACCATGTGCCTGTGCATTTACTCAAGGAGTTTATTTCTTTTCAGTATATTTACTTAAGCTTCCCAAGACAAGAATTCCCTCAAAGGTTATCATAGGATGGACATTTTCTTCTTTCATTTGGGCTCATGCAGGGCTCACCTGTCCCTCCACAGAACAGTCTTCCTGCAGTCCTAGCACATGCTTACAAAAACTAATCTCTCTACTTTTAGCTCCTTTTAAATAATGCTTAGCTTCCCAGAAGAAGAGGCAGCACCATGACCCTTCCATGCGTCCATAAACAACCATCAAGAGGAAAGAAAAAACCCCACCCATGGGGTGAGATATGAGAACACAGGTCTTTGCAACTGGACCTCCCGGTTTTGTGCTCCTCAACGCTGTTTTGGTGACCACAGGACTAGGCAGGCCTAGGCTCATCTGCCTGCCAAGTTCAACCCTGTTTTCCTCTGTAGAAAAAACTTATCCCTGGTAAAATGGACTGGCCAGAGGGGCTGTTGTAAATAGGAGAAAAACAAAAAACCGTAGCTCCTACCCAGCACATTCACAGAGTCTCACAACAGTCAAGCTAAAGCAAGTTCAACCCTCATTCAACAACACGCTTGTGTTGAAGAGCCTTCACCTGCACCTCCCTTACATGGGCTTACAGAACAGTGATGGCGTTAATACTGGGCGCATTTTTTCCCCAAAAGGAAAAAGTTGCCTTTGATAAAAGAAGGCGAGTTTGCTACACTTGGAAATGAAATTAACGAACCCAATCAAAAATTATTTATCACAGCACCAATCTTTGCTAACTAGTGAGTTTTTACGTATAGAAAAAGAATAGTTCTGGATTTATTTTAGTTTTAGACAGAAGAAACCACCCAACTCCTCCTTTCTTGAATGACATCCTTTGTTTCTTGTTAGGCAGAGTACTGAAACACAAAATTTAATACTGTATGAACAATTTCAACACACTATTTAGTAAAAGGCAGTAAAAAGTTTAATACTTTTTTAAAAAGAAACATCAAAAAGTGCATTAGGATTAACATGCAGGTCCATCCAACTCTCTAGTCTGTAACATTACTTATTCATTTTCTCCTGTAACAAAGAGATGCACATTTTTCTTGGACTGTAGCATTTGAGCTGTGCGATCTATGCCAACCACTGCAGCCAATTTCTGAGCATCATACTTAGAGTAGAGCACAGTACAGGTCCACGTAGCATCCACTCCATTGTCTGTGGCCTTCATCATATTACAAATCTCACTGTAGAAGTGGCAGTACGTTGGTAACTCATAGAAAATGAGGTTCCTAATGCCTTTTATTGTATACCTGTAGGAGAAAAACCAGAAATATAACTTTTTTTGCAATTTTTACAAAGTGTGAATGTTAAAACATCAAGCCTACCTCAGTTCTATCAATTTCCATCAACTTCAATGCACATTGGTTGTAGCTCAACTCCACAAACCCTGTATCATGAAGAAAACTTGACACAGATGTGGAACTGAGGGCAGAGGGAAGGGTGGGTCTAATGCTGCCAGGCACTGCAACTTCCAGTAAAGTACAGACCAACACCAAATTCTGCACTATGCAGCCTCTTTGGATTGGATTTTAAGACAGCAAAGCTTGATCAGACTGAGCCTCATGAAACTTTTTATATTTGCCAACATATCTTCTGCTAACAGAAAAAACTGTTCCATTAGGAACTTCCAAACAGCTCCAGTCAGGAGCCTCAGCTTGCTGCATTGCATTATTGAATCACTTACATACCCCTTTTGCAGAATTTTATGTAATTATTGTGGCACAGAACACAAATAAAAGGCACAATCCTATTTTGCAGCCTATATCATCCTGTCCCAACATCAGTGGAACTTGGCAGCACTTACCTTCCTGAATAAAGCCCTTTGCATACCAAAGTATAAGAGTCTCTGCAAGGGTCTGCTGGCAACATGCAAGAAATTTGAAGTAAACTGAAAAGCTCTTACTTCAAAGAAGTCCTCAGAGACACCCAACAGATTGAAAAAGCAATACAGTCCATCTATGATTAAGGTCAGGCTCTACTTCACAAATAGCACACATGCAATTCAGAGGAAAACTGAGTCTGCAATTCACCTTTTGTAAAAGTGGAAGCGTTCTGTGAACAATAAAAACTGCTTCTCTCCCTTGAGAAAGAACCGTCTTGCTCTGCAGACGCCAGCCTTTTTAGTGTATTCACAAATGTGAGTAAAATTCAGGTCCTCTTTCTTGAAGTAATTTCGAAGACGCACGTAGTCAAAATACGATGGAACATAAATGAGTGTGTGTGACATGATGGCATCGCGGTACTCAGGCAGAACTTTGTTGATGAAAAACTGAAACCTGAGTTAAGAAAACAAATATGTTTTAACCAGAGTTAACCTGTATCTTTCCAATACTGACATGACCTCAAACAGGAATACCACCAGACAACAGACTACAGAAGATTTTGACCACATTTTTCCTTACGTAACTTCTTAGGGTTTCTAAACTTGTAGAAGATAAAAGGCAAAGGCTTTATCAGTACTACCCAGTTATGGCAGAGACTGGTATTGCCTTCCCAGACTTTAGTCTCAATCCCCTTTGGCAAGGAGAGGTTCAGTGCTCGCCTCCACCCACGCAGGGCCCAGCCTGCATCTGAAGACTAACGAAGGTGTACTTCTGTGGTGAAATCACATCGCGCTCTGCAGGAAACTGTACGCTGAACTAAAGCTGAAATTGCAGTCATTAGGGCGTAGCAAAATAGTCTGGAACACAGAGTACCTTGCATCTATTACTGAAGTCAAATTTTCAACTTCTAGCCTCCGAAAAACATGAGGAAGCTGGACCACAACGTGGCTAATAGAGCCGCTGAGCGGGACGTTGCGGACGGCCACCTGCGAGAAGAAAGTAGGATGCTCAGGGAAGCAGCATTTCAAAGGCAGCCACACTCCAGCCAGCTTTCTGCTTCTAACTCACATCTGCAAGCAGTGCACAAGGCTGTTTTAAAGAAAGCTCCAATACAAAGTTATATTCATGTATACACACACCAGGTCTGTTAAATCACTGCTTATGCCCTGACTTCCATATATTTGAGATGGACCACTCAGGTGTTTACTTTGCCCGTTTCTTTCAAAGTAATAGCAGTTTATGCTTCTTGTACAGAAGGAGGGAAGAAAAAAAGGAAAAGGAAGCCAGCAAAACCTCCACTTAACAACAAAATAAATAAAACAAGATAACTTGTGTGTGTCAAATTAAGAAAAAACAAAATCTGATCTCTGACATGAAACAGCTACCCATGAAAGAAAAGGATCAAGTAAATACTGCTGCAATAAGAGTTGTGTCTTTGTCACAGCACTAGAAATCGCCATGCAGCGTCACAGAGATTCAGACCGCAATCATTGGGTAACAGCAACGACTGGCACACTGACAGGCTTTCTACAACTGAGTTATGGAATTTTTCCATGTGTTGGGTTTTCTGTTCCTCTCCCCCTCCCTTACGCCAGCATTTAAAAGAAGGCTTTCAGCTCGTCTGGGAACTCACCTGCCCCACATAATTGAAGCAATGTTTGTTGAAGACAAAATTAATCTGGGGCTCCTGAAGAGCGCTAAACAGCAGCGTCTGGCGGTAGTACTTGGACCAGTTATTGAGATTCAGCATTCGCACTCGGGAAAAGTCTACCCCGTGGGAATCCAGAGGCAGCAGGTTCATATGCTTCATCAGGTGCTACAGAGAGAGATGGAAAGACACCGCTGCCGGCTGCCATCCCTGCACCCAGACTCCAAGAGCCTTAACTGCAGCCAGAAAGTGGGCAGGGACCAGCAAGACAGCACAGAATATAAACAGACTAGACAGAAGAAGATAAACCATCTCCCAAGACATGACTGTCGGGAATTTATTGACCACAGCAAGAGTCATTTACTTGATGTCCTGCCACAGAACTGAAAGCTACCATCTCTTTAGCCATCAGTAACAGTAACCTTTGCTTTCAATCTTTTCCCAGGGGGCAAGTGTAATGGATTTGTTGGTTTGTATTGAAGTCAATGGTCCCAAGGTTTCTGAGCTGAAAGAAGCCCAAGTGCAGTTCCCATTGCATTCAGGGAGAGTTTGGGTGCAAGTGAAGAAATTCACTTCATTTTGGCCTCAATGAATGATGTCTGGGACTGGCACCGCTGCCTCCGCGTGGCAGGCAGTCACACCCAAAGCACAGAACAGCAAACAGGCTCCAGGACTGGTTCCTTGGATGTCACGTAGGCTCACATGCCTTTCCTGGAACTCCCAGGAAACCAGACACCTTCTGGGCTCATTCAAAATGTACAATAACATCATTGTGTGCTGTCAAAATGCATGGCCCAAGTACCTCAAAGGTACATGCAAAACCCCAACCTTTTAACCTGGAAAACTTTTATTAACCAAAAGCCAAAAAGCTTGGCTACTACTGCATACTAGCCACAGCCCAAGAGCTTTATTTTCATTACACGTACAGGAAAATCTTCATACTGTTTAACTGAGGACATGACTAAAGCTTAGTATCTCTACAGCCAGCGGAGACAAGCACCAGCTCCCATTCCTTTCTGGAGGAACCAGACTTAGGTTGTACAGACTCCTCACATGGCTGCAATCTGACTGAGACACTGGGCAGTCAGACAAGTGGCATATTTTCTCCCAGACGTGATTAAAGGAATCATCATTAGTTCATCCTGCAAGATAATTAAAACTGTCCAAAAAAATCTCTGATTAAATATGCCACCTAAAGCACCAAGTACTAAGATTTATAGAGAACAGGTGCTGAACACTACCAAAATCCGTAGAAATAATATTCTTAGTGTAAGGAAAATATCAGGCTGGAGGGAGGAAAAGGAACAAGCATGCACATCTGGAATAAAGTCAGTAAAAAATCAGCAATACTGTTCACTGCCAACACTCAGTCATACCTAAAAAACTAAAAAGACACAGTACAACATAAAAATGAATACAAATGGAAAACGCACCAGTACATGTTCCCAGTTCTGCATCAGGTAAATATCTGCTTGATCAATTATGAGAATTTCTATAGATGACAGAAAATCAAAATCTCTCTTCTTCTCCCCCTCTGCACCAATAACAGTCCTCATACCCAGGGGAGAGGCAATGATGATATCCGACGAGTAAAATGGCGCGTATAGTCTCATACTCTTTTGAAGAATTGCAACCCCTGTCCAACAACAACCAACAGCATTTTCTTAATTAAGGTCAATCATCAACCATGTTCTTCCAGCAGGCTCTGTAATAGTAACTCCCTACATTTCCTCTCCCTCAACACACACTAATGATTATACCTGGACAAAACCAATCTGTCTGAAACTCTTCTTTCCCTGAAAAGCACTTACCCACACCCCACCTCATTTGACAAGCATTTGGCAGATTTTCATGAAGTTCAGCAGACTCTTTCAGTAGTACTTTTTTCCAGATTTTTCATAGCCTGGGCAACATTTTTTAACTGAAACACGTTTTTTGTGTTTTTCTGCTAAAAAGGGGGATGAGGAGGCTGAGGACCTTAAGGAAAAAAAGAATGCAGAAATTATTAACTATTCCCTTCTCCCCAAACCCTAGACTTTGGTCTCTGCCATTAGGTACTATAGTAACTGTTACCTTAATCTGTCATGAAAGATTCAGTGCGGACCTCTTGACTATAAACTGTCTTTATTCACCAAGCCACAAGGATTGCTACTAAAACACGAAGGAAAAGGTTCTTTGTGTGACGATGGCTGAAAGCATCACCAGTCTTGCACATTCCCTGGCATTGCTTCTCACATAGCATGTTGCACTGTACCTGCCAAACTAGCTTATGCGCCACCTCTCGTGTTAAAGAAAGAAAAAGGAAGGAATCTGAGTTTGTCACCTATGTCGTAACTACATGCCAACATTGCTAGGACCCACAGCTTTCTGATCTGAAAAATCCAGATAGTCCAGACCATATTCAAACCACCTGCTATGGTCTGCCCAACAAAGGTGTCTCTTCAACTCCTCTCCCTCCCTGTGTGAAGCCAGCTATCACGGGCACAGCTGAAGGCATTTGCAAGAATTTCACAGACATCAACAGGGACACTTCCTGCCATCTATTTTAACTCAATGAGGAAAAAAAAAAAAGAAGCCACAACTGGTCGAATTTCCAGGACAAAGATATCACTTGTCACAGCACATACACAGTTTAACAACATCAAGTCTTTTTACATTTAAAAATGTGAAAGAGTGGTTTTAGTAAGGCATAACAAATGTGCTTTAAATTAGATCTTTGTGCAGAAGTAGCAGGGTGTGAGGCACAGTAAAAAAGAATAATTATTCTGCTTCTGTGATTTGCTTCTGCAAGTAACAGCACTGAAAGTTTCTCTCTAAGCATTTCTTCACACATAGTAAGTTGATCAAGCAGACTGTGATATGGGAGAGGACTGAGAGGAAAATTATTATGCTACTGAAAGGAGGACACTCTCAGCCAGAAAGATTTTCACTGGGGACAGAAGAAAGACAGAGTGGGACCTGCCTGCATCTTCATTAAATCTCTTGGGATGACAATTTATTTTTCAAGAGACAATAATTTCCCAAGCCTCTGATCTGTCAAGTTAGAAAAACTGCCTACTCATCCTGGCAGCTCCAGGAACCAAGTCACTAGCTAACTCTCTGCACACTGAGTTACTAAAACAGCATGAGATTACAATATTATGAAACGGTCTCAAATTTGCTGCTTGTCCAAAAGTCCTCCTACCCCCTTAGCTTTCATGAAAACCATGGGCACCACAGCAAAAAACTGCTTTGCTCAGTACTGAGCTTTAATTTTGTTCCAACCATTACTGATTACAAGAAATGTTGTGAATAGGCTAATTAAACCCAAAGATTTTTTTTTAACAACATGAAAGACTTTGCTGCATAATCAAGGCTATTCTGCTTAAAACGAGGTGTGGGTAGTCCTGCTACGATAAAGCAATCATTGCATTTTAAGTGACTCTGAACTTGATGTGAAAATAATTACTTTTGTATTTTCTCTTCCTTTTAAGTTTTGTCAAGGCAAGAAAGAGTTTCAGAAAAATCCAAGTTGCAAGTGCAAAACCAGCATGAATACCACAGAGCCAGTCTTACCAGCACTTCCAGCCCTGATAGCTCCTAGACATTTAGGAAGAACTTGTTACTTCTCAGTTCTCTACAAGCTAAACATCATCTGTTTAGTGGGTCATTACCAATTCTGAAGTGGTCATCAATGTTGCCAGCAAAGACGGCTTCATAATCTTCAGGTCTTTTCAGGTTAGGGGGCTTCTCTTCTGGGTCAGAGCCAAACTCCCCCTTGAAGCGCTTTTTATTACTTACATCTATTTTTCTTTTCTCATTCACTTCAAGAAGACTGATGAAAATGTGCACAATTCGCAAAGCACATTCCCTGAAGGGCACTATCACCAGGACCTGCGCAGAGCAACAGTTACAACAGAAACAGGAACACTCACAGTTAACTGTACGTTAAGTAATTTTTTTTGACTTAGATCTGCTCCCATGGGGCATTCCAACAATAAAAATAAAACAATTCTGACACACAGCAAGGAGGCAGGATGTGCTGGACGCAGTGTGCTTGGGAACAGGTACTGGCCAGAACCGCAGTTTGGTTCCCCCCGGCGTCTCACTGCAGGGGAATTGAGAACTAAGGACATTCTCCTGTCCTCCCCACCCGCCCAGCAAGCAAGAGCTCCTACAATCCACAGACAGGGTCAACATCTGGCTCCTGGATGGGTGACAAGAGCCTCTACACAGCACTCTGAAATATAAATATCTAACTGGGGAGTCAACACAGAAACCACAGGCATTTGCCAGACGTGCGGCAAACCCAACTTTGAAACTGTTCAACAGATAGCTGGCACCACCGGTGACAGACTAGCCCTCATTGAATCCACCCAGTTATCAAATAGGTGCCATGAATCCAGGGAGCCTTGGCTTGAGGCCCACTCCTCTGACTACGGGAGGCAGCCTTGATGATGGGACTGGGATTCCCTGAGGTCTCCCAGGCACAGACAGATCCTTCCAGGCAGGTAAGTCCTTACAAGCACCTAAGGACATCCCACATTGGGCAACAGCCTGCACTAACACTGATGATCAATGTGGAGGCACCTTTCTGTACTGGTAGATTTAGAAATGGAATCAGGAAAAAACAACATGTCAGTTTGTGGTGATAGGGGGACAAAGAAAAAGAGAAGTCAGACTCATGGCTCAGCACAGAAAGGTGCTGACTGACAAGCCTGCGGTCGCTGCTTCTCACAGGGTATTTGCCCTGGCCATGGCAGACAACTTCCACGCACGACAAAGGGATGTGGAAAGGCACAGGCTCAGGAACGTGTCACCTGAGAGCAGCAACAGAAATACCCCTGGATAACCTACGTTTACACAGCCTGACCAGCCAGCCAGGGCGCGGACACGAGAATCACATTAACGAAGCCCTCTTACCTTAGGTCTGGTGAGCCCCTGATCCCTGTAGTCGTCACTGTCAGTCCCTGGCTTTTGGTTTCTTCGTTTGGTGTTGTTGCTGAGCACCTGGGCGTTTGCCTTCAGAACATGGTTCAAGGCATGCAAGCAGTAAACATGCCGGATTTCTTCTCCATTTGTTAAAGCATTCCTTTCCGGATAAAACAAGTCCCGGTATGTATTCATGATACAGAAGAGCTCTCTTTGTAACGGGGTAAAATAGGGATCGCTTGGTTTGTTCACTGAGGACAGAAATTGTTTATTCACTTTTGGCCAAGTGGATTCTAAAGGCTTGTGAAGATAAAGCTGTTTCACATCAACTTCTTTGTATGCTTTCAAAGTTTTCTGTTTCTCCAAAGTGGAAGAAAAAGTTAGTTGGCCCAGCCTTGGCCACTGAAAAAAAAAAAAAAAAGAGCCAAAGAGGAGTCATTTAAAAGCACATCATCACAGCTGTCAGTTTAATCAAGTTCATGAAATTCGAGAAGTATCTTTTCATAATACAAGCTGAAACCTTTTTTTCAATATGCAATCTCTTCCTTAGAGTCTACCAGGGTGACTAACAATAAACGTGAGCTCAGTACATCTGAACATATTTCGCAGTGATGTGTCTATAACTGTCCTCATTTTACAGATGAGAAAACCGAGGAAGAGGAAGGATGTAACTTCTGCCTAACCCATCCAGCAAATCAGTGGCACAAACCAGGGACAAGATGAGAACCCTGGAGTCCGACTACACTTACAGATCAGCTGCACTGAGGTATGTACTTTGCTTAAAGGCAAAACCAAAATCCCATTAGGGGCTAAACCCAGAAGCTGCAAATCAGTTGCTAAATTCAATCTTGTTGGAGCCCATTTGATTTCGAGGGCAAAAGCTATCAGTGTAGTAGGGGAAAACTCTAAACTTTAAGACTTCTGCTGTGCAAATTGTTCCTATCTCCATAAAGTAGGTACACCAAGTTAAGCAAAGATACATCCTGCACTGCTTCAGGTGGCACTGGTATTTTTGGCCACCATATTCCAAAAAAGAAAAAAATTAAATTAAATTAATCACAGCTTTGTCTCTGATTGACTAACCATTGGATACGTTCCAATGAATGTCACCGAGCATATGGCTGACCAGAATGCAAGGCAATCCTCCAAAACAAAATCAGATGTGAAAAAGTTAGGAAGCAAAGGTTTGTCTAAAAATGAATATTTTGAAAAACAATATTCTCTCTCAAGCAACAAGGTGGTTTTCTGGTACTGTAATTCACCTATTATTTCTAGGATTAACAATATAAGTATTTAATTCCCCTTTACCAGTTTGTCAATGTATACAGACATATAGCCATCTTGAAGCAAGAACGTGATAGTGCATCACAAGCACTTGTAAGACCATAGAGGGTCAATTCACAAGTTCAGTTGTGGAGCACATGCCTGACATTGTGCTGTTAACACTCAGAAAACAGTCCTGGCTCTGCCCTGTGTCAAGAGTACTAAACCTGTGGTTTTGCAACAGTGGATCAAATTCTCAAGCTATGTTTTTCAGATGTGTCACCACATGCCTACTTAAAAGCAGACTTTAGATTTCAACTCTCACTCAGCTCTAAGTGAAGAAGAAAGACTTCAGCAACAACACAGTGACAAAATCTTGATAATTCCAGTACCAAGAGCTAATAATAGCAATTATGAATCTATTACACTTGTATAAAAAAAGAGTTACTTTAACCCAGGACTCTTCAGGAACTCTGGATGGCCACAAAACACTCTTACCTTGCTTTGACTTGAAGTTCTAGGAAGTGTAGACATTTTTTCTACTTCTTTTTCTTCAAGTTCTTTGTCCATGTGCTGTTTAAATGGATCTATTTATAACAACAACAACAAAAAATCCTGAGGACTATTGTAGCTAATACTGGAATCACGTTTCAGAATGGATTTGCAAATGGGATGAGCAGTTTTCATGCTGGCCAACAGCACAGTTAAAAGTAGTTATTTCAAAGCATTTGGAGATGAGAGAAAGGATGTCAAATTCTTTCTACAAGAACAGAGAGAACAGATTTGACAGATTGCTTTAAAAAGAGAAAAAGAAGCACTTATGGAAGTACTAGAACTTTCAATCACAAAACAAATGTTGGACAGGAAAGCAATATGTAGTAGAAAAGACTGCGGCAATTTTCTGCTGTAAGCTCTGACGCATCCTTCCCTTGCAGGTGAAATAGGCTGTTGATAGTAAAGACCCAAGTGAACTTAACGCTCTTCTTAATTTATAAACAGCTCTGCTCAGAGCTGTGCATCTTTGGTCAGTGATATGAATACAGTTTGTGACAAAGCAGAGAAAGATAGGCAAGTTTTGGGGAAGGGAGGTAAAGACTGCCTGAAGTGAGCACAGGTCTGATTTATCTAATCAGCATTTCTTTTGTAAAGGAGAGACAAGGAACTGTAAGATCATATCCAAAGATACTGGCATGCACAAGCTACATGCAAAGCTTATTTTGAAAACAGAGCTCTGCACACTGCTCGCAGCACAGCAGCACTCACTGCATAAAGAACATTAATTAGAGAACAGTAGTGCTTGCCAAAGGATATCTAGCCCACCTACAAGTCATCCAGCCAAAACTCAACACATTTGCTAATTATGACACTGTTTAGAATATCTTCCCAGCAACGCAAATGAACAGGAGATCATTTAATTGTAATACAGGTTCTCTCTTCAATTGAGTTTTACTGATTGCAGCAGTTGTCAGATAAAGCAGAGGGAATAATGTGAAGTATTTTCAGGAATTCTAGTGATCTCAGGACCAGAGCAGAAATCCATCCCCTTTCTGCTATCTTGGGAGACTCTCTATTTTCTGTAATAGATTACAAAGCCCCTTTCAATCTACAGGAACCCACTGAAAATAGTGCACCATTTATAGGTTGAACAAACCTGTAAGGATTCTTAGCAGGCAGTTGGAGAGCTACGGTTCTCATTAAAATGCAATGCCAACAGCCTAAGTAATATTCTCATGGTAACAAGAACGAGCTGTTTTTTCTATCACATGGCCCTTTGATGCTTCCACACATTTCACGTATCAGCTAGGCTGCCTCCCAGATCTAATGTCAGCTGCTGCTCCAAGATGACAAGCCAGCATCACTAGGGATGCTACAAACATATTTCTTCTTCTCAAACTATGCCATCTGATATTAAAACCGCAGAGCATGAAATACGGATGAAAGCTCTGCAAGTGCCAATGTGTGGCATATCACTGAAAGATCACACACCCGTGCACACAGTTATCCGTACGACACATGGTGGGATGACTCCAGCACCAGAGCTCAGATTGCACCCATCAGTGCACCGCAGCATTGAGATTCTGGGCTAAACCCTTAAAAGATACCAGAAAGATGCTCCACTGATGCCTCCTGCCTTCCTGATCCTGGTGTAGTCAGACTCCTCTGCTCAACCTTCAAAATTCAGGGAGTCCTGTGCATTTGTCTAAATTACTGTGGCTGCCCCCAGCTTCCCAGAATCTCACCTCTAACTCCACTGAGCTGTGAAGGATGCCCTCACAGGTCAGCTTCGCAATTACCTCCCGTCCTGACTGTGACAAGAATATCTTCCACAGTCAAATGCAGGCCTGCAGGGCTCTTCGTATTACAGTAGCTTTTTAAACTACTATTAAGGCAACAGAAGCAGAAAATCCCTCCATGCACATTTCTAATTCCTGATATTTCAAGCGTCATCAGTCCTGACAGAAACTATGCACGAATCCCAGTTCACAGAGGCTACAAAAAGATCAGTGGATCACCTACACACCTGCATTAGCGTTAGGCATCCCTTAGGTAACTGGTTCACACTTTGTACTGTGGGCAATACAATGAATAATGTAGGCGGAGAACTGGGAAGCTATAAGCATATCATCAGGGTGTTTGGTAATTTCCACATGTTTACAGATACTCCTCTAGAGAGAGATAACTAAACATAAAACATACTGTGTTTTACCTTCTGGAAAGGCTTGTGAAGAATTGCTGTCTCTCTTATCCGCATTGCAATCTCCACTCTCCTCTTCCATGAAATTGGTTTCCAAGCTAAATTCAGATTCATGTTTCACATCAGTAAACTCCTCAATTACTCCATGCTTTGGGTCATAAGAGGTATCTGCACCATCAGTCTCCTCCTGGCCAGGCGTCTGCTCCGCTGAGTCTGTAGCTGTGCCTTGTCAGAGAGAGAAATGGGTTATATTCGCCTGGAAAAGTTACTGTCTGTAGCTACCTCTTGCTAGCTAGGTTGTTCCCTTTGAATGACCAACTTTTTTCCTCCCAATACTCTAACCAAGAAGATAAAAGCGGGCTTCGTATTCTACAGTAAAGACAACTTTTGTCTCATGTATCAAATGTTACACATCATATGTTTCCCCAGAGAAAATTAAAGAAATAACTTACTTGGGGATAAAAGCAGGCTTCGTATTCTACAGTAAAGACAACGTCTCATGTATCAAATGTTACACATCATATGTTTCCCCAGAGAAAATTAAAGAAATAACTTACTTGGGGAATATAAGTTTTAGTTTCTAAAGACCTCAAATAACTGAAAATAACAAAAAGTTGCCTCCTCTCTCACAGAATTTTTTTGCAGACTTCATGAATGAGGATCCCTCGTCATAATGGAGGAGGTTTCCTTCCAATTTACGTATTCTTTCCTCTGCTATGAGGCAAATCCTTCCCTCCTCTCGGTGGAAGCAGCCAAGCCAGATGCTGTGTGAGAGAACAGCTTGCGTCTCCCATGAGTGGGTGAGAACCCCTGGTATGCTGCTCCATGTGGATTTCCTCTGTGCTGCCGCACAAACAACATCTGAGGAAGCAGCAGTGGGCTGTCTGCCGGAAAATGAGCACAGCTACCCTCTCCCCTGCTCAATCCTGCAGCAGCTGCTGCTCCCACCCACACAGAGGCAATGGAACAACAGAGTCTCCACGCCAGAAGAGCACCCAGCCAACAAGCCAGCCTGCACCAGCCAAAAACAGAGATTATTCAAACCTTCCAACTGAAACAACACTTAACAAAGCCTTCTACCAAACTACCTTCTTCCTGCTCTGGTACATCATCCTTGTCTTCTTCGCCTCCATCTGTTTCTCCAGCCTCCTGGGACCCTTCGCTGTCCATTTCCGTCTCACTTTCCCCAGCTTCTTCTGATTCACTCTCATCTTCCTCTTCCTCACTCTCAGACTCAGGAGAGGTCTTCAGGGTAGCCAGGAGCTTATGATATACAGAAACCTGTTCCACTTCAGTCTCCGAATCGCTTTCTGCACTTGATTTATCAGAATTCTCAGACTGGAAAGGAAAACACAAGTGTAACACCAACAACAGTAACACCCTATTATGCAGCAGGCAAATACCCTCACCTCTAGTTCCCATGTTATGTTTTCCCTGTCCCATCCTACCCTTATGCAGATGCAATGGAATTTTTAAATTATCACTGTTTTATGCAAACAGTTATGCTGGACACCTCCATTTAGATTTTGAAACCGTCTTGGTAAACTTAGGCTGAAGTGCCTCATCCTGTACTGATTTGACTTAGAGCATCACAAAATTTGGTTTTTTCAGTCTCAGCTGAGTGAGGACATTTCATCTCCATAGACAAGGCATTTACTCAGCTGGCACTGGATTTTCTTAAGAAAATCACACACAGAGCAAAAACTGTAGAAGGGCACACGTACAAGGGACAGAGTTCACTGAAAATGCCTCTGGCTTTCAAGAAAGTCAATGAAACAGCCATCAGTTGACAAGAGTCCACCAGGGAGTCGGTGAGGTTAGGCTCAGCTGTAAAGCTCGAAGCTTCAAACAAGCCAGACTCGAAGCCAGTTCTGTCCTGGGCTCGCACAAACCAACAACAGTGAGCCAGGTTACAGACGAAATTATAGTTTTACTCCTTTCTTAGTTCCTTTCAGCCCAAAAAGGAAAAATCAGTAAATACGATAGTAAAGTATAAAATTGCTAAAGGAAACAAATGAACCACAAAAATTTATTTTTCCACACTGAAACTTAGAAGTCTTTTATTCATCTGACAATAAAGGAGATTACCAAATCCTGATTGAAAAAAAAAGTAAAGCACTGGCAATCTGAAGAAGAGAAATGAGCATTAACATATTTCTTTGTTCAACAGAGAATGAAACATCTCCTAATTTGTGCAACATTATGTTTACCAATATTATTAAAACAACTTAAAGCGTGATTTACTTTTCACTGTGACTAAGTAATATGCAAAAAACCAAGAAGAGCTATGTTATTTCCTGCTGCTTCTGCCCTCTTATGGTATTACAGTTTTGAGTTAGGCACTGCAGAGAACAATTCAGAGCCACACAAAAATCACATTAGGTTTTTTTTTTCCTCCTAAACACAGATTTTCTAAGGGGAACAACTTGATCAACCTGAATAACTTGGTAAAGTGAAATGGTGCGTGTTTCACTTCAGTTCAGTGTTCCACTGAACCATGCAAACATGAAAGTAAGGCAAAAATAAAAATACATTACCAGGTCACAGATTTGAGCTGCTTCTGGTTTTCCAGAAACCCTGAAAAGCAAGCACTGAAATATCTTACTCTGTCAATGAGCGATAAAAGAGATGAGAAGGAGAAGGATTTGCTAAGTTATACAACTCTTAGAGAAGTTAAAAGAAAGCTTAAAACCAAAGCATTACACAGTTCTCCCTAACAAAACAGACTTGGCACTCACCCTGGGAGGTTACCAGTGAAGCCTACATGCTCAAGCATTATAACTGATCGAGAAGTGAAACAGAATCTGGCTTTAACCAGACAACCCGGTGTTAGAAGGAATCTAACTACAAGGGCAGTTTGCACAACAAAGTTAGAGCCTCCCTCTAGCACTAAACATTGATCTACGAAGTGGGGAAAACACACGTACTGCAGGAAAACAGCACTAATTAACCAGCTCGGGGACTGCAATCCTGCAAACAAAACACTGCACAGTCAGAGCTTTAACTAAACTCAATCTTCCAAAAAGACGCGGAGCCCTGAGCGGGACTGTCACGGCAGCGGGCGGGACCCAGGACAGCGCTCCCCGCCCGGCCAGGACTCTGCCTTCCCGCCCGTGCGGCACACGCCGGGAGGAGCCCGGGGCACGCACACACCGCAGACCCGAACGCTGTCTGCCTGCTGTCAGGGCCACACAGCGCCAAACCCAACCGGGGACCTGGCGGCGGCTCCTCAGCCCCTGCAG
>NW_010146194.1:0-16917 GCF_000699245.1 Pterocles gutturalis
GGAAGGAGCAGCAGAGATGTTTGATGGACGGACCGCAACCCCCATTCCCTGTCTTCCTGTGCTGCTTGGGGGGAGGAGATAGAGAATTTGGGAGTAAAGTTAAGGCTGGGAAGAAGGGAGGGGGGAGGGGAAGGTGTTTTAAGGTTTAGTTTTTGTTTCTCATTACCTTACTCTGATTTGATAGGTAGTAAATTCGAAAAATTTCCCCAAGTCAATTGTTTTGCCTGTGATGGTAATCGGTGAGTGATCTCTCCCTGCCCTTATCTTGACCCACAAGCCTTTTGTTGTACTTTTTCTCTCCTCTGTCCAGCTGAGGAGGAGGATTGATAAAGCAGCTTTGGGTACCTGGCATCCAGGCAGAGTCAACCCACCACAGTCCAGTAAGGTACCAAGAATCATATTGTTTATACGCAGTTTTTTCTTCCACTTTCCATTTTTCTGCAGCAACGGGAAGTGAAATTTCCATACATCTGTTCCCACTCAGACTGGAGAGAAGGCTCCCCTTGATGCAGTTTAGGATCAGGCACTTTTTATAAAGGAGATTCCTTTAAATAAATGTAGACAAGGAAATTGCAATGTTACTTATAAATCTTCAACTCACCTTAATATGTAAATTCCATGAAATAATATGGTCAAGAATGTGTATAGAACAGGGCTTTTAGACTTGTATACGTGTTCATCGTACAGAAAGTGTGTTACGTGTAGAGTGTGTGTATAAAAAGCCACAGATGTATTTCTTTAATCCATGTAAGATAATTTTATAAAGATGCTGTCTTCCACTCACAATCAAAGCTGGAGCTGTTCTTGCTCCCTCAGCCTCGCTGAGATCACAAGTGGGCAGGTGTCTGTTGCAGCAAAGCGGAATGGCCCCCTTCCTTCCTTGCTGTTTGCTTTTTTCCAAATGATGATAAGTTGTCACTCCATTCATCAGTCCTCTAACCAGAAGACTGAAGTAGACAGCTTTGCAGCTGGTTCCTGGCCTTTCACCTTCCTGACTTTAGGTGAAGATATCGGCAGCTACAACTCCTGTCCGCACAGTTCTTGGTTTCAGTAATGTACCTGGGGCATTCAGTCATATCAAGGACACTTCCTAAGGAAGACTGTTCGTAAGTATACAATTTGATTTACTCATATGATAGATCGTTTGTATAAATTATGTTTTTACGTAAGCCCACAGAGCAAATGGAACATACAACATTTTTTCTGACGTTTGTATTGTGTAACTGCATGATGTCATTATTTTAATATTGCATAAAATTATCTAGAAAAGATTTTTCTATAGCCATGAGGTAGGCTTAATATATCCCTCAAGCCATGTGATATTCAAAATATCAGTATGTCTTAAATTGCAATTCTCCCCCGGCATTTCCCCAGAGGAAGGCCAAATACAGCATCTTTAACCTTTTTGTTTATCGATTAACTAATAAGACATCTCTATTGTGTAAGACGTCTCTGATGTACCTTACACTATGTCTTGCTAATAGAGCAGGTTTGTTCCATTGGGGGTTAAGAATATTTAATCCTTTAAGGCTGACATATACAACACATAGCCATGTCAGCTACAGCTGTTCCCAAACATCAGTAACAAAATTATAGATGGTTTTGAAGCTTCTGCGGTGGAAATGAATACATTTGAGGATTCAACTTGCTGACAGTGTTTATGTAATTTAATCTTGCCATCTGGAAGAAAGTAAACATTTTTTAGGAAATTAAAGTTAAGGTAGCAAGCCCCTTGTGGTTTCTGGCTGGTGCAAATAACTTTAGGTTGAACTAAGTTGATGAAAATCGTCAATAGGGAGGGGAAATACAAGTGTATTGATGCATAAAATTGTTTCAGAATATCTGCTTTATTAACTTCACTGCTTATTCAACAATTAGATGCCTTTTTCTGCTCAGACAAAACTCGCATGTTTTTCAGTGAAATGTGATAAGACATAGGAAGCATATGCATGCAGAGTGCATAGGTGTAACTGACACAGTTAAGTGATTGCTTTTTCTTCTGGTATTTTTCTGTGTTTTTTTTTTTTTTCCTGTTCCTCCTTGGTTTTTTTCATTCTGTATGATGTTTTGATTCTCAAATATTTACTCTTTTTTTCCTTTAATCATCTGCTTTATTCTCCCCTGAGCTCGTTATTTCCTTCTGTATTTTTAGCTGGGTTTTCTAAAGAAACACAGCATACATGATCCTACCATGTGTGTGTTAGTCCCACTGTAGTAATTTGAACTTATTAGCCAATTTGAAACAAACATGAGAGTCAGAAAAAGATTCCAAAGGAGTTGAGTTCCCATAATGTTTATAAGTCCACGTGTCTGGTGCAGGGGAGACACCTTAACATTTCCCTAGAGCATGAGCTATATGGAGAGACAAGAAAGGACTGGAGATATCTATAGCAAACTAGGGTTAATCAGCAGTGCTTAAATGCTAGCCCTTTCCCCTTGCTATTCCATTCTGTCATTTTCTGTTTGTGCTGTCTGATGAGAAGAGTTTTGCATGATGCAGGAGAGGCAAGATACATTTAATAACTGCCATGTCCTAAAACATTTATATGCTTAGAAGGCGCTTGTGGTAGGAAGGTGACTTTAGGGGTACATGACTTGAAGGGATGGACAGTGTCAGCCATTTCACACATGGAGATTGTATGGTTGGTAGGAGTGCATGGGACAGAATTGACGTGGAGCACATGAAAGTTTAGTTTGCATTGAGGCTTTGACCTTTGAGATCGTAGTTATCTTTGTGAAGGATATTTGCTGGTTTTTTTATTCTTTAATTAAATATTAATTTCCCACATAAATTGTTACCTTAAGAAAATCTCTGTGTTATGCAGCATTTATTAAGAAATGTGGAATTTTGTGACAAGATCAATAAGCACATGAGCAAATGTTGGTGTGGTAGTGCTCTGCTTGGTTCGTAAGGGGAGGCAGAGGTACAAACTCAGCAGAAATAGCTTGGTAATAATAAAATGAGAACAATACTTTTCAGTTTTCTGTAAAGAGTCTGTAAAACCATGAGAAAGCTGTAGGCTGTTCCTGCTTAACTTCAGTGTCTGGTGATCGCAGCTCATTCTTCCAAGATCCTTTTTCTCTGCTGTTTGAGATAATATTCACCCTTTCTTCATGATGTCTAAATCTTCTTGCTTTGCTCTCTTCTTCTAGAAGCATTGATTTATTTACTTAGACTTGTAGAAACATGCTAGTGTTCTGCTAAAGTTAAAAATACCATTGCCACATAAAAGTTGGACAAGCAGTGTCTAAACTAAAATACTAAACTAAAATATCTAACTTCATATTCAGTAGAAGCTCCCTGTCAGCATCTTTTATAGGTCTGAATAAGTTTTTAAAACAGATCTAGCTGTAAGCCTTGATAACTGAACTTAAGCTCCTCAATTGCTTATCTACTTCTGAAATTTAAGCCCGATCCTTGTAAAGCTACAGTGAAGATCTATAAATTAAATAGGATGTTAATGGGGAATTTCTCATTTAGGTTTGCTTGTTAGCAATATAAGCAACAATTTTGCGAATTTTGATCTGATTTTTATCATCTTGCATATGAATGACTTCATCAAGCTGGCTGATTGTCCAAATCATGCCATGTTCTAACTTTGTCAGTGTGACCTAGACATTTTGCTTGAAATAAATACACAGACTGGTGAGTTCATAAACATTTATAGCTGTGCCCTGTGTTAAATAAGGACTATACTTTATTTTCATGTGATAAAATTTAATTAGTTGTAAGTCAGGTTTTGCTTTAGTTGTAATTAGTTTAGCATATAATTATTGTGTGTAATAGCAATCTGAAATCTGCAAGCATTTTGATCTTATTCCAAGTTTTTTTAAAACCCCTCTTAGATATATTAAACCAGTAGCTATAATAGAATCTTATTAGTCAACCATATTACAGGCTATGTAGATCTTTAAGTGACTGAACCAACATTTTGGTTGATGCTTGTTATGTGTTGCATTAAGAAGATATAGAAAGACACTGGAACAGGTTGCCCAGGGAAGCTGTGGATGCCCCATCCCTGGAGGTGTTCAAGGCCAGGCTGGATGAGGCTTTGAGCAACCTGGGCTAGTGGAGGGTGTCCCTGCCCATGGCAGGGGGGTTGGAACTTGATGATCTTTAAGGTCTTTTCCAACACAAACCATTCTATGATTCTATATTGGACTTGTTTTTATAGATGATTAGGAAAAAATCAGTGCTTTGGCTTTTCTTTGCGAACTTAACATTATTTGCTGTTTTAATTCTTGGCTTTCTTTCCATTTTTATTTCAAAATTAGTTTTAAATCTCTAGCTTTCATAAAATATAACTGGGAACTGTGTGTGTGGAAATAGTAATCCTTCAATTTTAATGAATGGGTATGTAGTAAATCTCGTAATTTAAACACAAATATTATTGCCTGTTAAAAGGTATTATAATGGTTCATGGGTATTTTTTGAACATCCACCCAAGTGTCTTCTGTCTTTATTGTGGTATTGTGGCTGGCTGTAATTTCTAAAGAAGTTGCCCTGGTAAGGAATCTTCTATCAGCTCTGCCTATGGTTTTCCTTACAGGAACAAAATTACAGCAAGAGATAAACGTATAGAGTCTGTCATGTTACTAGCTGCAGTGGAGTAATGGGGAGCAGAGCTGCTCTCTCTTGCAGTCCAACCCAGGTTATTTTTTGCAGATATCATAACTAGCAGTGGTTTAGAATAGTAATGCTAGTAATGTTCTAGTTTAAATTTCATCTATATTATTAAGGTTCGTATATGTTTGCTTTGTAAAAGGGCTCATCTTGTTCTCTGCTGATTGTTTCATCAGTCTGTAGGTCAGGTAATTATGACTAATCAGAGTGTAGAGAATGGCGCTTTTTAAGGTATTGAATAAATGGACAGTAAACAGCCTTGAACTTAATGGATATTTGTCTTTTGGAAGCTCTGTGGTCTCTTTGGGAGGGGTAGGTGACTTCATAGCTAGGAAACAGATGTTTGGATATGGACATTTAAAAAGGAAGATGTACTTTAGACTTGTCAGGAATTGCCTCATTTTTAGCAAATGGAATTTTCAGTTCCTTTTTTACTTTTGCAGTTACCTGCACTACAACACTCAAAAATTTAGATATTTCTGTTTAAATTTAGCAGGCACATCACGTCAATTAACTTGTCATTCACCTTTCTAGACTTTCTATTTTAAAAGAATGAGTAGGGTACAGCTCTTAATTCTCTTTCACTTTTTTTCAGAGCAATCGTATTTATATTATCTAGCATACTTTTGAGAAGTACTTATAAGAACAATATATTTAGTGTGTTTTATTACATATATAATTGTGTGTGTATAAATACTTGTATATGCAGGTTATTATATGTAATTACAGAACTCAATACTGTGTGTGCAAGTATAGAAATATGGTCATAATACAGAATTAACTACTTAAAATATAGAACAGAGTTATGTAGAAACTCAAAAATGTTTTATTTGTACATGCCCACATGTTAAATACTATTATTCTAAGGTCTCAGTGAAGGACTATTGAAAGCTCTAATAAAATTATTCTTAGCTTAGTGTTAATCTGTGGAATAGCAGAAAAGCTCTTCTTGGTGGTTTGGCTCCCCTCCCCATGAAACTAACCAATAAAATATTTTAATTATCAAAAAGGAAAATAATCTTGCTTATAATAGAGTAATATACTTTTGTTTTATTTTTTGTATCTAGGCTACTTTAAACTTTGGTTTAAAAAGACACTCTTTTGGCATCATTGAGTTGAAGTTCATTTGCAACCCAAGTGTAATAAGAAAAAACAAAAGTCAAATATATTGCTGCTGTTGCTCAAGATGCCATAGTTCGAAAATGGATGCAGAAATGGCACAAAATATCCAATGGCTTTAGAACAAAGACTAGTCTAAATATAAAAAATACTTGGAAATGTTTTGTCTTTAAATTGAAAGTAGTCTTAAAAAAAAAAAAGTAATTCAATTCAGTTTGACAAATGAAGTATGAATAACCTTTTGAAATAAGTAAAAGGAAGTCTTATTTTTGTTCCTTTAACTGAGTTTTACCCAAACATATGAATATTGTATTTAGTGCTAAACAGTTTCAGAAGATCAAAGTTGCCAGTCATTGGAGCCAATGTGCATTTTCTAGGCCACAGACACTGAGCTGACTGAGGGAAGCAGAGAGATGTGAAAATCTAGAATAATAGAAAGCATTCGCATCTCATAAACCTGAAATTCAACTAGATGCTTGGAATTAGAAAAGGGGAAATATGAGGAATATGAGGGGAAGTATCTTTTCCCCAACTCAGAAGCAGTCTCGGAGGGTCTTGCAGCTGATGAGGGCACTTCCTACGAATTATTATTCATTGCAGATCTCCACCAAAAAAAAAAAAAAATAATCATCCAGGGTTTTCATCTTGTGATGAACAGAGGCAGAAACTCCACTTTGGACTGCAGTAGGATCCTTATATTTTATGTAGTTACAAAAGGTAAGCATCCTATACAGACAAGAAATTATTAAATTTCCATCTCAAGGAATCGGGATGTAAGTATCTTTGTTTTATTTGTGTTGGGCTACTAGTGAGTAGCACTGCAGGAAATAAAAGCAGTGTTTTGCAGGATGTAGTGCAGTAGAGCTCAAGAGCAAAATAACAGAGGAAAAAATGTTTAGTTTTTTAAAAAGGTTTTCTAGAGCAAAGATCAGGTGATTCTGTTTTCTCTCACCCCATCCTTTGAGGCTACGCAAGCCCTACTGTCTAATTAATTACTGAGCAAGAAGTCTTCAGGTTGATTAATATGTGGTCCCTGTTGGATAAGCAAGCTGGAAATTTCCTACTTGGTAACTTGTGTATGGGTTTGGTTTGTGACATTACTTGCATTTTCATTATTCCTTTCAGTGTATAGTAATTAGGAAAAAATTTCAAGGTCTGAAAACTTGCATGGGATTAAGAGATTGTAGGAGTATGTTAAATTTTCGGGGTTCATGGTAGAGAAGTAGGCAAACTTCTGGAGAGCAAAGGAGAGAAAAGCCAGAAGAGCAGCTAGGTGACTAGCTAAAGGAAGATGGATCAGGCACCAGGTGGCACCCTTTTCCCATAACAAGCTAATAGTTGGTGGATGGCAAATACATCAGGTAGTTCTGATTGGCTTCCAAAAGCTCAATTGTATTGTCATCAACGTCCTCTCTCCACAGTAGCTTCTCCCTTGTCCTTTTTTTTTGTCTTTGGAGTTGTTGATCAGCTATTTGGGAGGCAGCAGATGCTGTGATTGTTGCAGAGCTGCTGGGGTGCTTGTTGGTGCGTTGGTCACAAGCTCGCACGTCTGTCCGCTGGCTGCTTCCCCAGAGCTGCTAGAGGGGAGAACCAAACAGGCAACCCAATGCCTGCATCAGATGAAGAATATGTAGGAGGTCTAGGGGGCTAAGTGAGAAGACAACAGCAAAATGATTGGAAGGAAGAAAGAGTTGGGAATTTACCAAAAAGGGATAAATAACTGAATAAATTCTATGGAAAGGAAGCAACACAGAGAAGCGCATAGATAAGGAGAGTATATAATCCATTTGAGGAAAATAAAATTGTGGAAAGAAGAAATAGCAAATGTTCTGTCTGCTCCTTCTTACTTCAGGAGTTTCAATAAAAATGCCTAAAAGAAACATTACGAAGAGAACAAACAGCCATAAGAGGAGGAAGAATCCAAGAGAAAATAAATTTAATCTTACTTCTTAAAGGCAGTTTATGGAGAATGTACCTTAGTCTCTGGTGCAGGAAAGCAGACAGGACAGTTGAAACAGAGTATTGGATACCTGATTATATTGATCTTTTATCATCTGTCCAGTCTAGCTTGGACTACTTGTTCATGATTATATAGCAGTAGCTTTTCCAGTTGATGGCTGAGTTTGTGCTCTTCAGATTGGCATCTACACAATTCAAATGGCATAGTTGCTTCTGACTGTTTTCCAGAGAGGCTTAACCACACCAAGGTAGAGACTGTAAATATTGAAGCTGACAAGGCAAAATGCATTCTGAACCTATAGTTAAACACATTTCTTGTTTCTAGGTAGTACTTCTTGCTGAATCCTGAAGTATGTAATATGCATTGCTTTGGAAAACATTTTGCGTCTTTAAGATAGAAAAGCATGTTTCAGCATCTGATAACTAAAAAGAAACTTTTCCAAGGCTGCTGACCCAGACGCTTTAAGACAGGTTTGAATTCAGTTAAATTTCATTTCAGGCTGCTTTTGCTGACCTTCCCTCCCCCTCTCCCCTTGCATATTCCCTTGGTGGTCTTTCAAAAGCCAGGTGTCTGGGATTGTCTCCAGCCTACTCTGAAAGCACCCCAGGCCTTGGATTAATAAGTGAGTCTTGCCTTTTATTTAAGTCTGTCCATTTACATAATGCCTGCTCAGTCAAACCCACTTGCAATGTGCAGCCAAGTTGGACCAAAACCTTAGCAGGTCAGTAGTGCATGGTCCTGTTTTTTACTGAACTTAAAATGCCACACCTTTTTACAATGAAAGATGAAGAATATTGTAAATGCATTTTGGATTTCTGATTCACAGAGGGATTATAAGAGATCTTTGCTGATCTTTGTATAAAAGAACAGTATGTAAAAATCTGCTCCTACTTAAAGGGTATGAGTATAGAGCTAATAATCAGGATATATCAGAGTGAAAATTTGTGTATACGTGGTATGACAGAACATTGCCAGTATTGAAAAAACTTTCTATTAAATATCAGATCTATCTAGACTGTATTTCTGTTACACCAACTTCTCACTCTGTAAGCATTGTTTCCACTAAATGAAATGCTTTAATAAAAGCATGTTATTTTCTAAATGCAGTTCTGAATTACTGGTATCTCAAAACCCCGACGTTTCTTGTTATCCTTTGTTGCAAGCCTATTGAACTACAGGTGGTTTTTTTGGTTTTGTTTCCTTGTTTTGTCCTCTTCTGATAAACCTGATGGTCATCTTCTGTACCTTGGCATTGCTTTTTATTGGAGTCCTTCACAATGCTGTTGAAAGTGGGTCAGAGAGACCTGGTTCAGTTAGGAGTGCAAGGAACAACTGCAGAAAATAGCAAGCCCTGCTTTGAGTGTTTGTTCAAAATGTTCACGCTGCTGAATTTGCAAACAGATGGTATTATTAGTGATCATTTTTATTGGAGGTGATACCCAAGTTCTCCTGCCTGGTTTAGCACTTGAGCAGTGACTAAACAAAGTACAGACTTCTTTGAAAATAAAAATGATCAGGTAAAAGAGCTAGATTTTAGAATACCTGTTACTTAGTGATAGCCTTTCTTGTCAGAAGTTGCTTCGAATGATACAACTTAGTATGACTCTATTAGAAGGGCATTATTTTTGCAATATTTCTGTCTCTGCTAAATTTTTTTTCTTTACAGTAAAACACAGTATTTGAATAATCAAATGATTCCAGGACTTGGATATAATATTGTTGGTACTTAGACAATATGGCACTGCTTGATTTCCTTAACCTGTATATTTTCTATATGTAATTCACATCTTTATAGATGTATTTCTTTAGACTGGAGTACTGTATTAATGAACTGTTGATATGAGATTATTCTTGCACTTAGTACACCATGCTATTGTTTATAGTTCTTCAGTTACTTCAAGATGATGGTGATTGCATTTTACTACCATTTCAAAATTATCTTGATGAATGTGATCTACTTGAAATTTTCATTTTATACATGTTTCAATAATGCACATGTAAAAATCTGAATTTTCTGTTTCTCTTTTGGCCCTGAGTTATCTTTGTCACCTTTAAGGTTGTTGGTTTTTTCCTAAAAATGGGAAACTCCTGCTATGTGTTCTTAAGAATTTCAAGATTTTACTTGTGCCCTGCACGTAGGAATAAAGCAAAGATTCATTAGGAGTACCATAAGAACACACTATTTACTCTACAAATCAGTTATCTACACTTCATTGTAAAATTCTGAAATATATAAGCAGTGAAGTAATACTAAAAGTTGTTTGGTTTTGTTTTAGGTTTTTTTTTTTCAATAAGAGAGCATATAAATGATTAGCTTTAACAGCTGATCAGATTTAATGTGGGGAAGATAAGTGTATGAAATTGGTGCCAGATTGGTCTTGGTCTTCTATTACAGTAAATGGTTAGGCTAAGAAAAAAAACTACAAATCTTAACATAGATTATGAAAATAAATATAAATAAGGACTAAGTGTTTATAAATAGAAAGTGTGAAGGTTGAAAATATTAAAAGCTATACTTTAAAATGTTGGGTAACAGTGGCAAGGAAATACCAGAAATAAAATAAGGAATTGTGGATTGGAATAAAAAATGAGTGTATATTGTGAAATATAAATATTTGTTAGATGGAATTTTCATAATATGTTGATGGAATTGTTGTTATGACAGGACATCATGTTACTCACTGATTTACCTGGTTGGCCATGCTGTAGAGAGGAAAACATAGAGAATATTGGGATCCCTGGTGGTATTCTCTAGATTTTTTTTCTATGTTTTACCACATGGTTTATCTGAAAGATAAATAGTAAAAAGTTACTGTGTTCTTTGCTTGATTTTAATGCTACTGAAGTGGAGAGCCATTCAAGAAGGAACTACCTCCTGTCCAAAATGTTGTTCTGTCAACACCAAAAATGCCTGCAAAATAAATAAACCTTTGGGATCTTAATATTTTCATCATACTTAGCAAACTGGAAGCAAGAAATGATCCATTTAAGAGCAACTACTGAACTTATCTTGGAAGTCAAGATTTGATGGCGAGGCACCTCTTGGCTCACACTTTATCTGTTGGTATCACAATACTTTTGAATACTCAGGGGCCCAGTAAAATAATTCCTCTTTGCCCGTGACTCCTGGAAAGAGTTGTCTAGAGCGATTGGCCTGGACTGTGGTGGAAGATTTCCAGTGCATGATGGTGATGGCTTTACACCAGCTTTGTCCAGCATCACCAGCACAAATGGTCCATGGAGCTTTCCATTGAGGTCCCCTTTTCACTACCACCTGCCAATCACGAGGTCACCATCTGTCGTGAAAATTGGTATACGACCCGCAGTGTTTTGTATCATATGGAGGCACTTTACTCCTCCTATCATTTTTGTTACCTTTTTCTTCCCTCTCTACACTGGTTGAAGGCTTATTTGACACATCTTAGTATGCAAACCTTTTCTGCAAAAAAACAAATACAAATAGCTGATAGTGTGTCAAATGAAGCTAAGTACTGAGAATGTATTCAGTGTCATTTCAGAAAGCTTAGAGAATAACTCATTTTAAAAATGTCAAAAGTTTTGATACTTGTGGAAATTTGGTTGTTACCATATTTTGTTGATGATACACACCGTAATCCTAGTTTCAGAATGAAATTTTGAAGAGGTGTGCTTGGCTTTTTCAGTGTATGTCACTAATGCATATTTCAATTAAAAGTAAGAATTTGAGCTTAACTACTTGGAAACAATTGCTATAGAGTCAGCAATTTAGCTGAGTTTGTGAAGATAGCCTGAGGGAATGGGCTCACACAAAAGTTTGGTCATGATAACTGTATTGACAGAGACAAAAAGATAAACCATTGTGACTAAAGGTGTGGGGGGAAGATGAAAAGGAGGAAAATAGTTGAAATGGCTAGTAATAAGTGGGTTGTAGGTGTTTGGGGAGAGGGTGAGGATTTTGTTGCTAATCTGGCACAGATTTTGTGGAGAGAAGTGTTATTAAATCACTCAACGAAAACTCTTCAATCAGAACGTCAAGAAAAGACAGTTGTGACTTAAACACATTTCTGTATTTTTTTTAAGTGTTTTGTGGTTCAAGAGTCATTTAACGGGAATTGGATTTACTTTCTAAATATTTGGGATTTGACAAATA
This sequence comes from Pterocles gutturalis, assembly GCF_000699245.1. NCBI lineage: Eukaryota > Metazoa > Chordata > Aves > Pterocliformes > Pteroclidae > Pterocles > Pterocles gutturalis. Next base: position 11,833 of record NW_010146194.1, read on the forward strand.
TCTTAAGGTTCAGACGCTAATTATTTTTGTTTATTGTTGCTTGATTATCTGGCATTTAAAGTTTGAAAGATATCCACATAGTTTTATTTTTTTTATGAATAATGCAAAATAAATAACAGAAGAATAAGGTATAAAAGTATTGTTTTCTTTTTTGAGGTTAGAGAGCATTATTATTGGTAATTATGAAACAATTTTGGGTATGGTAAGACATGATCCCCGAGTAAATACATTATTAGCAGAAGGCTTATATACAAAGCTGACACCAGCCAATTGTTGACCACAGTATAACAATTCTGTTTTAAAAGGCTGAAATGAACACAAATGAAGTGTTTAAACATTTTAAGCAGTTGTGGTTTAGCATGAAAAACAAATGACATTTCCGTAGTAGATTTTCTTGCTAAAAGGTAAGTTTTGTGATAAGAGTGTTGGATTTAAATTAACAATGTGTGAAAGGCATCTGTATTGACTTCTTATCTGTCAAAAGTTGTCTTTTTAATTAAATTCATTATAGGATGTTGCAGGTTTAGTTCTATAAAAATTGCTTAGCAGACTGTGTAAAAATACTTTATTCTTCCTTTGTGCTACACAAAACCCAGCAATAACAAGAGGGTTTTTAAATATGTATTAATAAGGCGTGTAAACTTCCTTCTTCCCACCCAAGACTGTCAGTTTTGATGTTTTCTTAAGCTTGCATGTGGAGGAGTTCTGTGGTGTGTTTTGGATAAGACCGGAAGGTTTAATGGTCCTGGAGATACAGACTGGCACCTTTTCAGTTCCTAAGTATCAAGAGCAGACTCAACAATGCAGCACTGGAAGAAAATTGAGCTTGGATTTTCCTGACAATAGGTATTTTGAGATGAAGAAAACATATGGAACTTGCTAACAGAGAAATCCTAGAAGTAGCCAAGCTCAAGAAGGCTTGGGTTGTTACTGTTTTTCTTGGCTGGTGTTGATGCTATGTAGCAGTTCCTGAGGAAAGGCTGAAGCTGGAAGTCTCAGCTTCCAAGTAGAAACTGGAGTTCAATCTAGTTCTTCAAGAAGAATGTAAAAAAACTACCGTGTGATATTTGATATTTCGAGGAATAATGTGTGAAGCTGACCTTGGAAAAAATCACAGTGATAAAAACCTGCAAATTTTAAACAGTATGAGTAAGGAAACATTGATATGGCATTGCAAGAGAGTGGAAAATTGCCTTCAAGAGGGGGACTTTTAAAAATCAAAATTGGATAGCTTTTGAGAAAGTGCAAGTTGTTCAGTCTTCTGTGGAAACAGTTGGGTTATTTTTTGTGACTTGCTGTGCATGGGCTAAGACTAGGAGTAGCAATGATCTCTCTTAGAATTAATACATGACTCACATCACAAAAAATGAGTGGGTTTTTATCTCTGCTGCAGAAGTCTGGGTCTTATTTACAGTAAGTTAAAATCTGGTTTCAGTTGTAGTGAAAGTGCAGAGTGTGGATTTAGTTTGTATATCCTACAGTTGATTAGATTACTGGTTCTGTGAGTGTGTAGGTAGGAGTATACGTAGTAAAAGAAGACAAGAAGCTGGTGCATAGTAGTTAAGCAATGGTTTGAATATTTATGTAGCTTTGCATGCTCAGCTGGGTTTGATTCTACTGCATTGAGGGTGGTTCGTATTCTGCAAATGCTATGGTATATTCAGGACACCTTGAACAGGATTAATTTAGTCTGAAGGACAAATAATAACTGTCCTTAAGGGTGTGTGACCTGTATCTTGGGGCTGCAGGAAAAAAGTTGTATGCTGTAGATTACACTGTCTTCAACACACTTTGTCCATCTTCCCTTTGAATTTGAAGCTCTGTCTTGCAGCAAGCTATAGCTAACATGCTGAGGTCAAATAAGTTGTTTTCCAAGAACAGCTCTTATTTCCCATAGTTGCATGCTGCCATCTTATTGTCATTTAGAATTGAAAATATTTTTAAAAACTTGTGGTGGGAATGTTCTTGAATATCCCCTGCTTTAGCCTTTGATCCATTAGCACCTCACCTGTGCTCTGACAACAGAACTCGGTTATTAAGGGTTGTGCATGAGCAGGTGGAAGGAAGCAAGATGTGACCAGATAAAGTATTAAATGAATGAAAAATAACGTGTGCTCCTTGGTTTGGAATAGGGAGTATTGAGCTGTACAAGTATAAAGGTTAGCTGTTTACCTTTGCTAAGCAATTTTTTTTTCCTTTTTAAGGAAACTAAAATACTTTGTGATAAGTTGTTTAGTGTTTGGGTTTTTGTTGTTTTTTTGTTGTTGGCGTGGTGTTTTTCACGTGTGTGTGTGTGTATGCTGTACCAAAGAAGCACTTTTATGATATTCCTTCAAGGCTGTTTTGGAACAAACTGTTTTATTTTCATTATCTATGTAATTCCTTACTTTATACAAAACATACTCCTATTACTGGTAGTATTTTTCTTATACAAAAAACTCTGATATAATCTCAGGATTTTATTTCAAAACTACTGTTGATTTAGCTGCACTGCTATGCATTAAGACATTGTTGCTACTGGTTTTTATATATAGATTTTTGCAGTGTTAATGGTTACATATAACTAAGTTGGGCTTGCAGCTTAGGGTGTGGAATATCTGGCTTGAGGAGCTTTTTATCAGTTTCCATTTCTTAAACCCTTTTGTTCACTACCTTTTTCTTTTAATACTGGAAAGTTGTATATCTGAATTGGTTGGCATCTTAATTGCGCACGCTTCTACCTAAGATCAGTCAGTCATGTGGAATAAAATAGGCTGCTGTGTGAACTTTTTTATTGTTAAGATACAGTCCCTGGCATCTATTCTGAAAAAGCCTTTTTTCGATTTTTTTTCATGAACCTTAATACTAAAAGGTTTAAAAATATAACCAGAGTGTATGCTACAATGATTTATTTACTGACTTCTCTGTACCTGATTGCATAAACCATGAGGCATGTTCATGCATGTGTGTGTGTATATATATGTATATGTATTTTTATATATATATAATTTTCAGCTTTTAGTTGGAGGTTAATAAGGTTTGAATTGATGGTACAGCAGAGTAGACAGCACAGTCTTTACAAACACTTGAATGTTTGCTCAGACAGTGTTTTACATCTTTAAAATTGTCTGTTGTGGAGACCTTGTCATGATTCTGATCAAAGGTACTGAGTCGCGCAGGTTCTTCTGACTTTCAGAACATAAGGTCAGAGTTTGAGTGAAGTCCTCAGATAACAAAAAATACTTTCACTTTTACTGAGACAACAAAGGGCTCTTAGGCATTGCTGGGTAGTTAATATTTTCTGAGTGGTCTCCCAAAGACAAAGTGCTTGTCGGTTGCAATTCCATTATTGCGCTTCCACATGGTCTGACAACCCTGTACCCTTCAAAAGGAGGACAGCACTGAATTACACCACACACTGTATATATCCAGTCATCTTCCCTGAACAAGTAAGTGAAAAACATCATGTGTAAGATCCTAAAGCAAAATCCTTCCCTTTCAGGAAATTTCTTGCTTCTGTTTACTGAATTGATCTGTGAGTGAAACATACACCTGTGTAACTGTGTGTACAATTTACAGTGTAAGATGAAATTGTTCAGAAGAGAATACTATTTCCTGATGGCAAATGAAAAAAATGCTATCTGGCTTATTTTTAAAAAATCGCAATGCTTTCAATATGTGCTGCTGCAAGAGAACAGGAGGTTTCATCATGAATTAAGGATCTACTGAGCTGTAAACCCTGGGATAATTAGAGTAATCACTCTCTACCCAAAAATGTTGCTACTATGTAGTTAGCTAATCTGAGGTAGGAAACAAAGTTCATGTTTCTTTGATAAGTAGATGATATAAAAATAAAATGTGTTATTTAATTAAATAGGGATACTATAGAAAAATTCTGGGGATGAAATTCCAAATATACAGGTGTCAAAAGGGGGTAGGGGAGTGAAACAACTTTTTGAAAGTATTCCAAGATACTTTAAAAGAAAAAATGGCAAAAAATCGAGAATAATGATGTAAGTAAACATTATTTCCAACTTTTAATTGTTTTTGTGATGATATAAACATACCTTAAGATATACTGGGCAGTTTGTTTTTTCTGTACTTTCATTAAATTAGTAACAGATGCTAGCCCTTTCTGGTAGATATGGGCGATATTGTATTTATGTAATGTCAATTATAATATTTTGAAAAATAGTGTGCAATTTCAGGATATTACCTTTCTTGTATCGAGTACATTCTTGGTTTTAAGTTACACAGAAAGGACTGTTAAATTTCAGTTTGCACATCAGTGTTTACTAGTTATTTGGGTAAAATTAAGCATGTTTCCCCTGAAATCAGGATTAATATTACAAATCAGACAGTTAATTAGTATTTTAATATATTAAATTTGATCTGCAGAATACAGTAAAGGTGTGGGAATTATGGACTTTGATTCCCATTCATGCCTGCCACTGAATGTATAAAAACAACCTTTCACCGTGGTTTTCCCATTTATGAAATAGGAATAGTCCCAGTCCTGGTCAAGTGCTCTGATGCTTGTGGAAGATAAATCTGCTGTGTGTGTGTGTTCTGTGTTATAAGTAGTGCTATCACTATGATACTGAGAATTCGTTCAAGAGAATATATTTGCAAGGACAGTTTTCTTCATTTTGATTACGTACGCTATTCTGTTTGTATACAAATTTAAGGCTAAAATGGGGCTCGTGTCTCAGGCTAGTATCTGATCAGCAGAGTGTCCTCTGCTGAATGGTAGTGTGAAGTACCTAACACAGTTCCCTAAGTCAGAAAGGTAATTATAGCTTGTTATTTTGGACATAAATTATGTATTTTTAACACCTCAGTCTTTCCATTCAGAAATTTCTTTCAGTTGCTTCTTATTGATGCTTTATTTTAGAAAGTGGATATACAAATAACTTTTCAGTTTGATCCCAGTCTGTATTAACCTTCTGAAACAATACAATAAGCTTAAAACAAGTTCCAATTAGTGTGTGTTAGATAACTACTTCAAGTTTTCTCCTTTTCATGCATTGTGAGAATAGGTATGTTGGTAGGAAAAGAAATATTTACTGACATGCCTAAGAGTTGAATGGAAAGCATTTGTAGGGA